>NC_062195.1:8824078-8869078 GCF_912470025.1 Vespa velutina
GACGCGAAAGTAGAGATGCGCCGAATCGTTTCTGCCTCTCAAGGAGATATGTCGTAGCGTTGTTATTTGACATCTCGGGATCCTTCGACAATATTTGGTGGCCTTTAGTCCTCAAGGCACTCCAGGATTGGGATTGCCCGAGAAACGTTTTCAACTTTATAACAGGTTACTTCGCGGACCGCAAGGTAAAAATCGCTTTAGGAGAGTATGAGGTTTCAAAGCAGGGCTCGAGAGCATGCCCACAAGGATCGGTCCTTGGTTTCTCCTGCTGGAACCTCATGTTCGACCAGCTCTTACGGATACTGGAGGAATCCTCGGAAGTCTATGCGATCTTGTACGCGGACGCCGTACTCGTCATCGTAGACGGAGATTCCAGGAAGGAACTAGAGGAGAAAGGAAATCGCGTAGTGAACAGCATCACCGGATGGTGCTCGACGGCGAAACTTTCAATTTTCGAACGTAAAACGGAGGCTTTTGTCCTGAAAAGCGACTGGGTTAATAGGAAACTCATTGGTAGAAGGGGAGGACAACAATCAGATAGGAAGCGGAGAACGGCGGAAAAGACCGACTTAGCCAGTAGACCACCCAGCTTTAAGATAGGGAACAACAGTATAAAGTTCAGGAATTCTGTTAGATACCTCGGGGTATACTTTGACAAAGTGCTGGGGGTCTCGACACACTGCCGATACCTTAACGACAAAGTCGGGTCATTGTTCGCGAATCTAGGTAGATTAGCAGCTAGGGAATGGTGGCTCCGCCATTGTGCTCTCGGGGCGATTTATCGAGGCGTATTTACCCCTACGGTCACATATGCGGCAGCAGGATAGTCGGATCTCTGCACCTAAGTGGATCTCAAAAAGTTAAGCGCGACCCAGCGATAGGCCTTCATCTCGGTAACAACTGCGTACCGTACAACCGCAACGGAGTCCCTCTGCGTCGTAGCGGCGGTGCCACTGATTGATCTCCAGTTACTAAAGCGTAGATGAATATATAGTATAAGAAAAATAGGAGCAGCGAAGTAGTGACGCGGAAACTGGAAGGCACAAAGAATAAGCGAGAAATAGCAAAACAGATTGATGAAGAAATTTTCAGTGATTGGCAGTCCAGATGGTAGAACTCCTCAAAGGGAAGGACTACGAACGAGTATTTCCAGGACATTAAGGAAAGAATGGGTGCCCGTTTCGTATTTCTTAACCACTTCACATCTCAGTTTCTTACAGGACACGGAGCTTTCAAAGCCAAGCTGACGTCGCTGAAAATCATCCCGGAGGGAACATGCGAGTGTGGCGAAGAGGACACGGTTTCGCATCATATCGTCTACTGTCCGCTTTTTGAACCCCAGAGGGTGACTTTGGAAGAAATTCTCTGTGAAAGGAGTTGGCCGGAAGCAGCGAGACATCTTGTTTCCACGGCTGAGGCCTTCTCCCTCTTCGCGGAGTTTTGCAAGGAAACCCTCCTTAGCAAGGGTTATTAGTTCGTGAGTCCTGTTCAGCTAGGATTATCGGAGCCCTGGTGATGGGGGTGGACGCCTGTAAACTTCTCCAGCCCAACTCCCTAACAAGATAGGGTCGGAGATGCTCGTACGCATCTCCCTTCTTTCTTTTCTTTTTTTTTCTCTCATACATATCAAACTCTCTTCCCGTAACCTGCTATTCTTCTAATTCCATCCCATCCTACGGAACGAGTGCCAAGGATAGTGGTACTGTGAGTGGGCCTCCTCGTGGTTCCCCGTGGGCATGGCAAGCATCAGCGTGGTAAATCGTTGCTACGAGGATGTTGGTCGTTGCTACACCGCTCACCCTGCCAACCGTCAGGAGGTTTGGGTTTTTCCGAAATCGGTACCTTCGTAGGTGGTACTACTACGCTGTCTGTAGGTAGTTACGTAGCGAATGCCCTAATGGGGGAGGTAGCATAGGTGCCGGGACCCTTCGGGTGTCCACCTTTACAATATATCTACTAGCAGCAACTACCACGGCCAAGTGATCGGACTCGGGAAAACCCAAAACTCCTGCCGGTGGGCCAGAGTGAGCGGTTTAGCCACGACCAACATCCTCGCAACAACGTACCATCACGTTCATGCCGGCCGCATTTGTCTACGGAAAACGACGGGGAGGCCCATTCACAGTGCCAAGAGGCTTGGCACTCGTTCCGAAGGATGGGATGGGAATGGATGGAGAGCAGGTTTATTAGTGATAGTTTGGTGGTGAAAGGAAGAAAAGAGAAAAAAGGAAAAATAGGAAGATTCGTACGAGCATTTCCGACTCTATCTTGTTCGAGAGTGGGCTAACCTGAGTAGATTACAGGCACCCACCCCCATCCCCAAATTCCGACAATCCCAGCTGTACTGGAATCATGATCTAATGACCCTTTACGATGAGGTATTCTTTGCAATACTCCGCGAATAGGGAGAAGGCCTCTACCGTGGAGACAAGATGTCTCGCTGCTTTCGGCCAAATTTTACGGAGAATTTCTTCCTGAGCGTCTCTCTGTGATTTTAAAACCGGACAGACGATGATGTAATGCGAAACCGTGTCCTCTTCGCCACATTCGCATGCTCCTTACGTGATGATGTCCAGCGAAGTCAGTTTGGCCTTGATGGCTTCGTGTCCTACAAGAAACAGACTTGTGAAATTGTTAGGAAAGACGAAACGGGCATCCATTTTGTTCTTGATGTCCGGGAATAACGCGTATGTTCTTACACCAGGAGTTCTTACACCAAGACTGCCATACCCTAGAGATTTCCTCATCAACCTGTCTTACTATCGCGCGTTTAATCTTCATGCATTCCGGTATTAGCGCACCTGCCTCGAGACACCTATTTTTCCTAGTGTCGTATAGTCTCCTTCGTTTCAGTAACTGGAGATGTATCGAGGACTCCGCTGCTATGACGCAGAGGGATTCCGTAGCGGTTGTGGGATAAGCCGATGTGACCGAGATAAGAGCCGATCGCTGGGTCGCGCTTAATTTCTTGAAATATCCTTTCGTGCAAAGATCAGACCATCCTGCTGCCACGTACGAGACCGTAGGGGTAAACACGCCTCGATAGATCGCTCGGAGGGCACAGTGGCGGAGTTTCCATTCCCTAGCTGTAAACCTACCTACTTTTACGAGCAATGGGCCAACCTTGTTGTTGTGGTAACGGAAGTGTGTCGTAACCCTCAGCCCTTTATCGAAGTATATATCGAGGTATCTAACGGAATTCTTAAAATTAATATTATTGTTCCTTATCTTTACGGTGGGAGTCCTGTTCGCTAGATGAAAGTACTTTAGGTAGAAAAACTTGGATGAGAAGAGGAGGGACATATAATGCCAGAGTTTTTGTAAGAGTACTTTACGTGAGACTACTTGGAAGGAAAAGAGGGAAAATATGATTAATTTCTTTGGTGGAAATAAATTACATGAAAAGATTTTGGGAAGGAAAGAGAGAACACACATTCAAGATTCTTTAGTAAAAGTACTTTGATTGACAGGACTTAAAAGGGAAAAAATATAATCAATTATAGTGGAGGTACTTTGGTAAAATACTTTAATGGAGGATACTTGGAGAGGAAAGAGCATACAACCTAGGTATTTTAAAAGTGCTTTAGATAAGGAGATTTTGAAACGGGAGGAAAGAACACAACCAAAGTTCTTTATTAGAAGTACTTTAAGTAAAGGGCTTAAAATGAAAAGAAAGAACGTTTAATAACTGTTTTGGTGCTAATACTTTAAGTAATGGACTTGAAAAAGAGAAGAACATATGATCAACGTACTTGGAAGAGGTACTTCTGGTTAGAGGGCGTAAAGAACATAACTAAGACTGTTGGATCAAGTACTTCAGTAAAAGTAATTTAAGCCACAGGAATTAGAAGAATAGGAGAATCTTCAAATCCGACAGTAGCATTGGTACACACGTCACTCGCATATATTTCCTCGTGTAGATGGAATATTTCTAGTACCAACAGTAGCATTAGTACGAGGGGCACTCGCATACCTTTCCCTTGACTAGTCGGAATGTTACCATGTCCGAAAGTCGCATTAATTCATAAGTCACTCAATAACTTTGCCTCGACTAGTCCGAATATTACTAGGTCCGACAGTCGTATTGTTCTGAGTGGAACTTGCATAACTTTCTCACGATTAGTCGGAATGTTCCGAGTAAGATTGTCACATGGGTTCGAGAGGCACACGCACAACTTTCCCTCGACCAGTTGGAATATATCCTATTCTGACAGACGCATTGGATCACAATTCACTTGCAGAACCCTCACTCGACAAGTCGGAATGTTTCCTAGCCCGACAGTCGCATTGATTCAAAAGGCACTTGCATTACTCACTCTTGACTAGTAAGGATATTTCTAAGTCAGAAAGTCGCCTTGCTTCGCGAGTCATTCTTATAATTTTCTCTCGACAATTCGGAATATTTCCGACCGCGACGGTCGCTTTGGTACACATGTCACTTGCATAACTTTCTCACGATTAGTCGGACTATTTCCATAACCGTTAGTCGTATTGGTTCGAAATACACTCGCATAACTTTTCTTCGACAATCGGAATATTTCCAATACCGACATTCACTTTAATTGGACTCGCATAAATTTCCCACGATTGTTCTGGATTTTTCCAAATCCGACAACCGCATTGGTTAGGGGGACACTCGCATAATTTTCCCTCGAGCAGTCAGAATATATTCAATTCCGACAGATGCATTGTTACGAGAGGAACTCGCATAATTTTCACTCAGCTATTCGGAAAATTTCGATGTCCAAAAGCCGCAATGATTCAAGTGGCACTCGCATAACGTTCCCTCGCCTAATCGGAAATTTTCCTCTTCCTACAGCCGCATTTTTCGAGAGGCACTTGCGTAACTTTCCCTCAACTAGTCGAAATATTCCAAGTCCGACAGCCGCTTTGGTTTGTGAGACGGTCGCATAACTTTCTTTCAATTAGACGGAATATTTCCGACATTCACATTGGTATAAAAATCACTCACATAACTATAATTAGACTAGTCGGAATATTACCAAAACCGATAGTCTCTTCGTTTCGAATGGCACTCGCATAACTTTCGCCCGGCTAGTTGGAATATTACCAATTCCGATAGCCCCATTGGTTTCAGAGGAACTCACATATCTTTCTTTGGTCTAGGCGAAATATTACCTAGTCCAAAACTCGTATTGGTCCGAAAGGCACTCGCATAACTTTCCCTCGACTAGTCGGAAATTTCAAAGTCCAACAGCCGCATTGGTTCTCAAGTCACTTTCATACCTTTCCGTTTACTAGGCGGAATAGTACCTAGTCCAATTGGTCTGAGATGCACTCATATAAACTTCCCCGGACCAGATGGAATATTTCCAAGTCCGACAACCGTAATGGTTCGAGAGGCATAAACTCGCATAAATTTCTCCCGACTATTTGTGATGTTTCCAAGTCTGTCATCCACATTGGTTCCTGAAGCAATCGCATAACTTTCCCTCGACCAATAGGGTTACTTCCAAATCAGACAATCGCAATAGGTCGGGAGTCATTCTCATAATTTTCACTTGTCTGCTCGGAATAGTACCTAGTCCGACAGTCGTATTGGTCCGAGTGACCCTCGCATAACTTTCCGTCGACTAGTCCGAATATTTCCTTGCCCGACAGTCGCATTGTTTCACAAGGCGCTCGCATGCTCTCTCTTTTCTAGTCGGGATATTTCTATGTCCGACTGTCGCTTTATTTCGTAAGGCACTCGCATAACTTTCCCTCGACTAGGTTGGATACTTCCAAGTCCGGCAGTCGCATTGATTCGTGTGTCACTCGCATGACTTTCCCTCGACTAGTCAGAAAATTTCGAAATCCTACAGCCGAATTGGTTCGATAGACACACGCATAACTTTCACTCGTCTAGTAGGATTAGTTCCAAGTGCGACAGTCGCTTTAATTCGAGTTGCAATCGCATAAGTTTTTCTCGACTAATCGGATTATTTCCAATTCCGACAATCGTATTGGTCCTTGAGATTCTCGCATAATTTTCCCTGGAATAGTTGGAATATGTTCCAGTCCGGCAGCCGTATTGGTTCGAGAGGCACTCACATAATTTTCTCCCTAGTAGTTGTAACATAACCAAGTCCGACATCCGCGATGATTACATGGGCAATCGCATAACATTCCCTCAAATAGTTGGGGTATTTCAAAATCCGACAGCCGCTTTGGTTCGAGTGGCACTCATATAAGTTTCCCTAGACTGGTTGGATTATTTTCAATTCCTACTATCGTTGAGGCTCTAGAGAAACTCGCATAACTTACCCTCGAACAGTCGGAATATTTTTCAGACCAGCAGCCGCATAGTTTCGAGAGGTACTCTCATATTTTTCCCTTGACTAGGCGGGATATTTCATAATCCGGCAGTCGCAGTGGTTCCAGGGTTACTCGTATAACTTTCCCTCCACTAGTAGTAATATTTCCAAGTTCGACAGACGAATTGTTTTGATAGGCGTTCACATAACTTTTCCGACAGCCGAATTGGTTCGATATGCACACGCATAATGTTACCTCGCCTAGTCGGAATATTTCTAAATCCGACAGCCGCATTTGTCCGAGAGGCACTTGCATAACTTTCTCCCGACTAGTCGGTATTTGTCCAAGTCCGACAGCTGCTTTGGATTGTGATCCAGTCGCACAAATTTCCTTCGACTAGTCGGAATATTTCCAAGTCCGAGAGCCGCAATGGTCCGAGAGGTACTCGTATAATTTTTCCTCGAATAATTAGAATATTTACAAGTCCGGCAGCCACATTGGTTCCAGATTCACATGTATAAAGTTAACTCTGCTAGTCGGAATATTTGTAAGTTCTACAGATGCATTGCATCAAGAGGTACTGGTATTATTTACTTTCTACAAGGCGGATTAGGTCCTAGCACGGCAGCCGTTTTGGCTCGAGAGAAACTCGCGTAAATTTCCCCACACCGATTGGAATATTTACAAGTTCGGCATCAGCTTTGGTTCGAGAGGCACTGGCATATTTTTTCCTCGACTATCGCGAATATTTCCAATTCCGACAGTCTTATTGTTCAGAAGTCACTCGCATAACTCTCCCTAGAATATTCTTCATATTTCCAAGTCCGACATTCGCTTTAAATCGAGTAGCATTCGTATAATTTTCGCTCGGATAGTCAATATATTTCGAAGCTCGACAGTGGCATTGATTCAATAGTCACTCGCATAAAACTCTCTTGACTAGTCGGGATATTTCCGTCTCAGAAAGTCGCACTGGTTCGAGACGCACTCGAATAACATTCTCTCCACTTGTCAGGATATCTCTATGTGCTACAGCCGTATTGACTCGAGAGGCACTCGCATGAATTTCTCCCGACTAGTTGGGATATTTCCAAGTTAAATATCCATATTGGTTCCAGAAGAAAATCGCATAACATTCCTCAGCCTAGTCGGGTTATTTCCAAGTCTGACAGTCGCAATGAATCGGAAGACACTCGTATTATTTTCACTTGATTACTCGAAGTCCTTCCAAGTCTGACAGTTGTTTTGTTTCAAGAGGCAATGGCATAACAGTTTCTCGACTAATCGTGATTTTTTTTAAATACGACATCCGCATTGTTTGAGAGCACTCGCATAATTTTTCCTCGACTAGTTGGAGTACTTCCAAGTCTACCAGTTGCGGTGTATCATGTGGCCCTCGCATAAGTTGCCCTCCCACTAATCGGAATATTTAAAGTACGACAGTCTTAATGTTTCGAGATGCTTTCGCATAACTTCCCTTGTCTATTCGGAATTCTTCGTAGTACTTTCACTATTCAGTCGTATTGATTCGAGAAGCAGTCGCATACCTTTCCCTCGTCTATTCGGAATAGTTTCACGTCAAGCAGTCGCTTACGTTAACTCAGGGGAGTTAACGTAAACGTTACTCAGGGGAGTGTCGGATTCAACCCGCCTGAACATACACTCAGGTTCGGATCGTCTACCGACTAAAAAACCTCCTGATTCTTACTAACATGCTGAGGAGTAAGGGGGAATTGGGCTGGATCGCGCATGCGTATTACATATTCACCCAATCCCTTCCTCGGTGAGCCCGGCCGGAATTCGCCTTGCTCTCATTCATTCATCCATCTCCACATATACCAATACGGCGCACTTGACAGGGGTCCATGAGCCCCCGGAGACGCAATTACTCCCTAACTATATACATATTGGCCCGATTCCCACCCCATGGTGCACTGATCAGGCCCATTCACTCCCGTATATATAGCATCTACAGCAAAGCGACGCTTGAATCAGGCACCGCTTGAGCCGCTCGGAGCCTTGCCCGAGAACAGTTAGGGAGACCCTGACTATCCTGGGAAGGGTTAGCTGCCCTCCCCCCATTGCTTCGATCAACTCGTTCCTGGCATCCGTCCACGCCGAACAGTCGATCAGGATGTGCTCCGCCGTATCCTCACTACTCCCACAGTGGAAACACTGTGGGGAGGGAATCTTCTTTATGTCATTTAAGTACGCCGAAAAGCAGCCATGGCCGGTCATCAGCTGTGTAGTGTGGAATGTCGTTCCGATGAAGAACGACCTCCCAATCCACTCAGCCAACCATTCGGCAATAGCCGCCCTCGCGCGCACTCCCGTTGCTACTGATGCCCCTGCTAACCCAAGCTACTCAGACTTCCATGCTTCTATTGCCCTCCTTCTGGCAAGAGCACCTAGTAGTCTTAGCACGCGGCGGAACAGATTCTTCCGCGTCTCTAACAGCCGCATATGTCTCCGCCAGCTGGGGTGCCAGATGAGCGAGAGGAATAATCCTCGCAATCATCATAGCTGTATGGAAGGAAACCGTCCTATAGGCACAGCACATCCGAATCGCCAGCTTCCTCTGGAGGCTCCGAACTGCCCGCCCGATCTTCATATCCTTTACAACGGCGCGCTACCACACCGGCGCCCCATAAAGGAGCACCGAGTGGATCATGCCGCCGTAGAGGTGTTGCTTCCTCTCCTGCGGTCCGTGAAGGTTCAGAAGGAGCCTCCTAAGGGGCTGGAGAATACCCTCCGCTTTAGGGATTAGGGCCTCGATGTGGGGCCTGAACGAAATTCTCGAGTCGATCACTATACCCAGGTATTTAACGCTGGGCCTAATTTCTACGAAAACCCCTCTAAGGCAAATCTTAGGGAATGGGACATTCCTGCGTCTGCAAAAGGCAGAGGCAGGGAAGGCTATGGCCTCCGTCTTGTGCGGCGTTTCTTTAAAATCCAATCCCTCGATCTCCTTTACCAGAACGTCCAAGTCCCGCTCGGCGTTCATGATAGCCTGAGACAGGTCCCATCCCGTTGACAGGAGGGCCGTGTCGTCCGCATAGTAGACAACACGAGAGCCACCTGGCATCAGGGTTCGGAGGACACTATCATAGGCAATGTTGCACAACGTAGGGCCCAAAACGGATCCCTGTGGGACCCCGCTATATACATGCCTTTTCACGGAGCGTCCATGCCTGTTTGTATAAGTTATGGCGCGATTCTTCAGATAGCTCCTGATAATGTTCACCAGGTAGCTTGGAAAGCCCTCACGCTCCATCGCCCTGACGATAACGGCCCACGGCAAGGAGTTGAAAGCGTTCGAGATATTCAAACTCACTAGGATAATCACCTTCCTGATCCGCGTCGATGCCTCCACGAAGTTTTTAACATCTAGAACAGCACCCACGGTGGATCGTCTCGTCCTAAACCCATACTGTGATGGCGCGAGGGTCCGAGTCTCCTCCAAGTAGCTATTGATCCGGCTAACAACTACCCGCTAGAATAGTTTTCCCAGTTCGCCAATCTCGCATATGGGTTTATACGATCCCGGTGAGTCCGGGGACGCGTCCCTTTTCTTTTTGATAAGGAAGAGCCTCGCTATCTTCCAGGCTGTCTGGAATCGTCCTGTTCTCAAGCATGCGGAGAAGCAATGCGCCAACCCTTTTCTACAGTGTGTCGACGCAGCACGCACAACCATACCCGGTATTCCATCCAGTCCAGGAGCCTTTTTTCCTTTTCCTTTCTTGGCGGCAGCCAAGACCTCCTCCGCAGAGATAACTACCTCTGAGAGCGTAGATTCCTGCGGCTCATCAGTTCCCGGTTCTCCAGGGAATGGCTCAGAGAGGATATTCTCCTGTACCTCATTCTCCAGGGTTTCAGTTACTGGTGGAGCATATAGCCTTAGTTTTCCTAAGACCAGCTTATAGGTTCTGCCTCATTGATCCTCATCTATGGAGTCCAGCAGGTCCTTCCAAAAGACCTTCAAGAAGACCCCGACGCACCAGGCTGCAGGATCTTCCATTCTCGCCCACAAGTACCGCTGAAAGTGAAGTCCCTCCTAGGGATGAGAACCATCTTTCATCCCCCGGAGGAACCTACCATAGCTCCGCAATGATCGCAATCTCCATTCTATTCTCGCGCATGCGCTGTGTCAGCAAGTCCTGCGTACGGCGCACGTGGTTCAAGTTTACCTGTAGAACAGCAGAGGACATTGTCTATAGACCTTCCGCTGCTTCCACACCTATTGAGGTGTCCGGTTCGCTGTGTTCCACCTCCATATCTTCGTCAACACTTTTTTTTTCTCAGTCGCTTTCACTGCCTTCATCGCAGTTTTTTCTGCGACCTTATGCGGGTCCTTCTGGATTGTTTTCCCGCAAACATTTGGTCCACTCCCGAACACCTTGTCCACCTATTTTCTGGGAGGCACTACCGGGCACTCCCAAGTACCGGCACGATGGTTGGTCGGCTTCCGTCCGGCATCTGTACAAACCAGGCACGATGTCTTGTTTGTACATGTTTTGGCCAAGTGGCCCGGTTTCCCACAGACATATCACAAATCTATCTGAGGCTTTGTAGCCAGGCACATTCCGCGACATGTTCTCGCGCAAGGCACCGTGGCATCTGAAGGGCCGCTGCCTGAGTTCTTGCACCCTCGCTGCTGTAATTTCCACGACTATTCAACCCCTCTCCAGGGCCGCCCGAATGACAGGCATCGGAGCCGAGACAGTAGTCTCGCCTAGTCTACCCCTGCCAATCCTAATCTCTCCCACCTTAATGAGGTTGGTGTATGTTCCGGAATGCAACTCCAGAAGTGCATTCCTGGTGACGGTCCCGTTAGGGGCCACTACCTGTCCCACCAACCTTATAGTGTTCGTGCGCAGAGGGCGAGTAACCTTTACTTTTGGAACGGAACTCCTTAAGGCCTCCGGTCGGCCTTCTCGTTTGCCCCTTTGCCTCGTACCTGCCATATAAAGGCACCCGTGTGGCCTCTTCTACATGGCATTCTGACGATCCCCATGTTTTTGAGGTTGACCCTCTCACTGGCCCGGAGAAGTACGTCTCTGTATGTCGTCTCATCGGTACACGACAGGGAAATAGCAGCTATTTCTCTTTCCCTTTCTTTCCCCTTTTTCGCTACGCACTATTCCTCCTCTTCCCTTTTTTCCTAGGGGCTGCCTTTCCCTGCAAGGGTTGAGAGTCGCTGACTCCATCCTTTGATGTAGTCATGGGGAGAGCATTCGTTTCCCTCCTCTGGGCTCGTCTCTCTTTCCGGCCAAGTATCTGGATAAATTCCTCCTGCGAGATTAGTGCCTTACTTACACTTATCTGTTTCGCAGGGGGTCGAGTGGACTCAGCACGGAGTGTGGGGCCTTTGTGTGGCCCACCAGCTCCAGTCGCTGCTCCACCCGATATCTGCGGCCGCTGCTGCTGCTGCTGCTGTTGCTGCTTTAGCTGCCGCAGCTGTTGCTGGATACTGCGGACAGCCTCCGCCAGTACCCTTAGTGACTCTCCTGCATGGTTAGTATCCGGAAACTTTGATCGGCTTTTTCCAGCCAATGGGTTCTCCAAAATTTTCTCAATTTTTGTATTCGCCCTCTTGAGGCGAGCGTTTTCCTCCATGACCTCTCTACTGCACAGGTCCTTGGCCCTCAGTTCTGCCTTCAGCTGTGCAATGGTTTCCTTGGCTGACGGAGGATCGTCCGCCCGGATTTCGAGCCTCTCGCTCAAGGTCTTAAGTCCTTTCATGGTTACCTTATGGGAATTTTTCATGATCCCTGAAATATCCTCTTTAAGGTTGCGGCATCTCAGCCTAGCACTTTCGGCCGCTATGGATACTTCCCAAATGCTATCCAGCACCCTACCAGTCTCCACCTGAGACAAGAGGGTCTCCCATCACCTAGTACTGGCCAGTATATTGTAAAGGTGGGCATCCGAGAGATGCCTACACCTATGCTACCTCGCCCATTAGGGCATACGCTACGGATCTACCCACTTCTAGCAGCCACCCCTACGAAGAAACCGGATTCGGAAAAACCCAAAACTCCTGCCGGCGGGCAGGGTGAGCGGTTTAGCCACGACTAGCATCCTCGTAGCAACGAGTTACCGCGTTGATGCCAGCCGTGCCCACGGGGAACCACGGGGAGGCCCACTCACAGTACCACGACCCTTGGCACTCGTCTCGTAGGATGGGATGGGATTGGGAAGGATTACAGGTTGCGGGTAAGGAGTTTGGTGTAAGAAAAAAAAAAAAAAAAAAAAAAATAGGGAGATGCATACGAGCCTCTCCGACCCTGTCCTGCTCGGGGGTAGGCTAACCTGAGATGATTACAGGCACCCGCCCCCATCACCGAGGCTCCGACAACCTCGGCTGACCAGGACTCTAAAGCTAATAACCCTTGATAAGGAGGGTTTCCTTGCAGAACTCCGCGAAGAGGGAGTAGGTCTCAGCCGATGAGACAAGATGTCTCGCTGCCTCCGACCAACTCTTTCCACGGAGAATTTCTTCCAGAGCTACCCTCTGGGGATCGAAGACCGGTCAATCAGCGACGTGGTGCGAAACCGTGTCCTCCTCGCCGCACTCGCATGTTGCTTCCGGGATGATGTTCATCGATGCTAGTTTGGCCTTGAACGCTCCGTAACCCTGTAAGAAACTGAGTGGTATAATGATTTGGAGAGACGAAACGGGCACCCATCCTTTTCTTGATGTCCGGGAAATAGCCGTACGCCTAGTACTGGCCAGTCTACTCCACGATTCCTCCTCCTAAGACGAGTAGATCATAGGCCTCGCGCGCTTATGCCTTCTCCCCTGTTTTGGTGACGTCAAGCCGGAGAGCCGCATGCTCCCAACCGCACTGGCAGCTCTTTCCCATTCCTCCACTTGGCACTCTACCCTTTCAAACCTTCCTGGTGCATTAGATACATCGCAGGCCAGGTCGCCTACCTGTGGTGCCCTTCCTGACGCATCATCCAGAGCTGGGGCCAGGTTGCCTACCCCGAGCTCCTGGTAGTCGTTGGTTGACGACGGCGCATGGCCTGCCCTACGACCACCTGACACCGCCGTGACGTGGGTATCCCTCCCACGCCCGCTTATTCCCTTGGTCGTACTATCGATATTTTTACTGTAAAATGTTAGTGGGAGCCAAGCTCTCCAAAGGAAAGGAAAGGAACGGAAGGAAGCTAGTGAGAGAGAGAAAGGATAGAAAAAGATATGATAGAAGAACAAAGCAAGGAATAACCATATAAGAACATTCACACACCATTCACACAATCCCTTTTAGTCGCCTCTTACGACAAGCAGGGAGTACTGTGGGAGTATTTTACTACCCCCCATCCACGGGGGGGAAATTTCCCTCGACTAGGCGGAATATTTCCAAGCCCAACAGGCGCTTTGTATCAAGTGACAATCGCATAAGTTTCCCTAGACTGGCCGGAATGTTACGAAGTCCGGCAACTGTGCTGGTTCAAGAGGCCCTCATAAAACTTTCTCCCGACTAGTTGGAATATTACCAAGTCAGATATCCACATTGGTGCCATAAGCAATTGCATAACTTTCTTTCTACTAGTTGGATTATTTCAAAGTCCGACAGCCTCATTGGTTCGAGAGTTATTCGTATAAGATTCCGTCGACACTTCGGAATATTTTTGTGTCCGACCGTCGCATTGGTTCAAAAATCACTCGAACAACTTTCCCTCGATTAGTTGGTATATTTCCAGGCCCGACAATTTCGATGGTTCACAAATCATTCGCATAAAACTCACTTGACTAGTCGTAATAATTCTAAGTCCGACAGTCATAATTGTACACGAGGAACTCGTACAATATACCCTCGACTATTCGGAATATTTTAAAAACCGACAGATGCATTTGTCTGAGAGGCGCTCGTATAACATTCCCGGACCAATTAGAATGCTACCATGTCCGACATCCGCATTGTTTCCAGTAGCAATCGCATAACTTTCTCTAGAGTAGTCGGATTATTTTCAATTCCGACTGTCGTATTGGCCTTAGAGGCACTCGCATAACTTACCCTCGAGTAGAAGTAATATTTTCCAGTCCGGCAGACGTTTTGGTTCGAGAGGCACAAACATAACTTTCGCTCGAATAGTTGGAATATTACCAAGTCCAACATGCACATTGGTTCCAGAGGGAATCGAATAACTTTTCCTCGACTAATCGGCAGATTTCTAAGTCCGACTTTCGCACATGTTCAAAATTCACTCGCATTACTCCCTCTCCACTAGGCGGAAAATTTCTTGGTCCGACAGTTACTTTGGTTCGAAGGGCACTCGCATAACATTCCTTCGACTAGTCGGAACATTTCCAAGTCTAACTGCAGTATTGATTCGAGAGGCATTCGCTTAAAATTTCCTCGAGTAGTTGGAATACGTCTAGGTCCAACAGTAGCATTGGTATTGGAGATATTCGCATAACATTTTCACCATTAGTAGAAATATTTCTTATTCCGACAGCCGCAATGGTTCGATAGGAATTCGCAGTAGAGAAAATGTTATGCGAATTCCTATCGAACCATTGCCGCTGTCGGAATAAGAAATATTTCTACTAATGGTGAAAAACATTTTCTCTACTAGACGGGATACTTCCGAGTCCGACAGCCGCATTGGCTTAAGAGGCTTTCGCAAAATATACCCTCTTCTAGACGGGTTATTTTCAAGTACGGCCGTTGCTTTCTTTTGAGAGACATTTGCATCACTTTCTCTCAACTAGTCGGAATATGTCAATGTACGACTACAGTCGTACATTGTACAGCATTGTTCGAAATAGCATTGTAGTAGCATTGGTTCGAAAGGCACTCGCATAAAATTCGCTAGACTAGTTGCAATATGGCTAGAAATGACAGTCGCGTTGATTCGAGAATCAATCGCATAAGTTTCCTTTGACTAATCGGAATATTTCCGAGCCGGACGGATGCATTCTTTTGAGAGGCACTCGCATAACTTACGCTTGACAAGTCAGAATATTTCGAAGCCTGACAGTCGCATTGGATCAAGAGTCACTCGCATGACTTTCCCTCGTCTAGGCGGAATATTTTCAAGTGTGGTAGTCGCAATGGTTCGAGAAGTACGGTCGTAATTTCTCTCTCCTAGTCCGAATATTACCACATCCAATAGTCTCATTGGATCACAATTCACTCTCATAACTTTTCCTCGACTAGTCGGAATATTTCTAGGTACGTCTGTCGCTTTGGTTTGAGAGTCATTCCCATTACATTCCCTCGAATAGTCGCAATATTTCTAAGACCAGCAATCGTATTGCTACGATAGGGATTCGCATAACTTACCCTTGATTAGTTGGCATATTTCAATATCCGATAGTCGCAATAGTTCGACAGGCACTCGCTTAACTCTCCATCGAATAGTCGGATTACTTTCAAATACGAAAGTCGCATTGGTTCGAGAGACACTCGCCAAACTTTCGAACGACTAGTCGAAACATTCTTAGTAGCGGCAGTAACATTATTTCTAGAGGCACTTGCATAACTTTCCCTCGAAAAGTCAGAATATTTCTATATACCAGACTCGCATTAGTTCACAAGTCATTCGCATAAATTTTCCTCGAATTGTCGGAATAGTTCCAAGTCCTATAATCGCTTTGGTTCGAGTGGCACTCGCATAAATTTCACTCGACTAGTCGGAATGTTTCCAAGACAGACGACCGCTGTGGTCCGAGAGTTACTAGCATAACATTCTTTCGTCTAGTCGGAATATTTTCATGTTCAATAGTCGTATTAGTCTGAGTAGCACTCGCATAACTATCTTTCGGTTAGGCGTGATATTTCCATGTTCAATAGTCGCTTAGGTTCGAGTAGCACTAGTAAAAGTTCCCGCGACATTCTGGATATTTCTAAGTATGACAGCCGCATTGGTTCTAGAGTCACATGCTTAACTTTCACTCGACTAGTCGAAAGTTTTCCATGTTCGACAGCCGCATTGTTCGGAGAGGCACTCGTATAACTTTATCCCGACTAATTGTAATATTTCCAAGCCCGAGAGCCGCATTGGTTCGAAGGGCAAACGCATAAGATTCTATTGACTAGTCGGGATATTTCCAAGTTAGACCGTCGTATTGGTTCAAAAGTTACTCGCATAATTATCCTTCGTCTAGTCAGTATTTTTTAAGTCCAACTGTCACATTGGTTTTAGTGTACAATTTTCCATCGACTATTCCGAATATTTCCAAGACTAACAGGCGCATTGAATCGTGAGGTACTCGCACAAAAAATTGCAAAAATTGCAAAAAGCAGGTTTATTAGTGAGAGTTTGGTGGTGAAGGGGAAAAAAAAGAAGAAAGGAAAAATAGGAAGATGCGTACGGCCATCTCCGATCCTATCCTGATCGAGAATGGGCTAACCCGTGATGATTGCAGGCTCCCACCCCAT
This sequence comes from Vespa velutina, assembly GCF_912470025.1. Lineage (NCBI taxonomy): Eukaryota > Metazoa > Arthropoda > Insecta > Hymenoptera > Vespidae > Vespa > Vespa velutina. The sequence continues at coordinate 8,840,731 of NC_062195.1, forward strand.
CCCCGAACTCCGACAATTCCGGTTGAACAGTATTCATGAACTAATGACCCATTATGATGAGGGATTCTTTGCAAAACTTTGCGAAGTGGGAGAAGGCCTTGACCGAGGAGACAAGATGTCTTGCTGCTTCCGGTGAATATCTTTCACGAGAATTTCTTCCAGAGCCACTCTCTGTGGTTCGAATACCGGACAGTCGATGATGAGATGCGTAACCGTATCCTCTTCACCACAATCGCTTGCTCCTTCCGTGATGATGTCCAGCAACGTCGGCTTGGCTTTGAAGGCTTCGTATCCTGCAAGAATCTGACTTGTGAAATTGTTAAGAGAGAAGAAACGGACATCCATCCGGTTCTTGATGTCCGGGAATAACGCGTATGTTGTCTTTCCTTTGAAAGAGTTCTCACACCTAGACTGCCATATCCTAGAGATTTCCTCATCGACCTGTCTTGCTATCGCGCGTTTAATCGTCGTGCCTTCCGGTTTCAGCGTAGCTGTCTTCTATTTTTTCTAATGTCGTATAGTCTCCTTCGTTTCAGTAACTGGAGATCTTTCGGGGACTCCGCTGCAATGACGCAGAGGGATTTCGTAGCTGTTGTTCGATAAGCGGATGTGACCGAAATGAGGGCCGATCGCTGGGTCGCGCTTATCTTTCTGAGATCTCCTTCCGTGCAGAGATCAGACCATCCTGCTGTCACGTACGAGACCGTAGGGATGAACACGCCTCGATAGATCGCTCGGAGAGCACAGTGGCGGAGTTTCCATTGCCTAGATGTTCCGATATTTTTCTCGGCGCGAGGGAGGATTTGGTGAGGCGCAGTTTCAGCAGCCTTTCCAGAACCTTCCCTATGATGGAGAGAAGGCATATCGGTCGGTAGGGCTTGGGGCCTTCCGTGTCTTTGTTGTCGTCCTTCAGGCGTGCTCTTAAAGAACCATCTTTCCAAATAGACAGGAAGATACCCCATTTAAAACATTCGTTGAAAAGGACTTCGAATTGGAATGGGATGACAATGAATTGTATTTTGAGCACACACCTCGATTAGATCCGACCCCGCGGATTTGCCGTTTTTGAGGGAACTTATGACCCGCGCGACCTCTTCCTCCGTGAAGAGAGGGGCATCTGCCATTTCGAGAACGTTTCTTGAGGGATGTCGGACCGTTCGCTATTCTGGTGTGTCTTCGGATACGGTGTCGTCCGGGACATGCGAATTGAGAAGGACTCTAGCTGTTTCTTGGATGTTCGTGGTCATCCCTCCTTCTCGTTTAAGAGTATTATTTACTCTTTTGGCGCATAGTTTGCCCTCCTGTATTTGTAAACGTACCCCCACGGTTTCCCGCGTTTGCCTTGTTCCATAACGAATTTCCTCCAACTAATTGTGACACGTCAGTTATTCTTTGCTGTATGCCCGCAGCGTAGAACGATACTCGTGCATTAACCCGAGACATGCCTGATAGTCATTTCTCGCTGAACGCGCATCTCAACCTAGCTACCGCTTTCTTTTTGTTCTTTAGCGTTGATATCCACCATGGGTTGGCCTTTCGGTAAGCCCTTTTTCGGGGCATAGATTCAGAGCAGGCGGTTTGTAGCTACTGATCAAGTTGGCTGTTGTCTCTATTTCTGAAGCCGATCCTAAACTGCGTCCATCTAGCCTTGCCGCAGTGAGAGCGAACAAGCGAACAGGACCCAGTCGGCTCTCTTGTTGTTGAACGTCCTGTTCCATTCATCCCGAGCACCATCCCGCCGACCCGACTCTGCCCTCGAAGGATGTATCGCGATGTCTATGATTGTGGTCACTGGACGTCCAGCCTGTTCTTTCCATTGGCCAATAAGTCGGCTCATGGAGTACGACAAGAGGGTTACATCGATGTTTGAGGAACCTTTCGTGGTCCAAAATGTAGGTGGCAGTTTTACGTGATTAATAACTTTTAGTTCGTATGTCCAGATGAAGACTTTTAAACTTCGAGCCTCTTTCGTCTGTGCTCTGAGGGCCCCAGAGAGGAGATCGCGCATTGACGTCAAGTGATAATGTTAATGCTCTCCCCTTAGGGCAACGAAGAAACGAATTGCAAGTGCCTAAGGTTGCTCTCTATTTTGTCTGTTGTACTGAAAGTAGTGCGAGACGAAGTAGAAGGATGAAGGCGGGTGCTTGCATTTTCTGCAAAGACGCTGTGCGGAGAGCTGAGCGGCGGCATAAACAGCACCATGAATATTGGTGTTGGGGTTTGCCGCGAAACCGCAGTCCAGGATCTTTCATCGCGAATGGGCCACAATACGTGTTCCGTTTACTAATCCTAGTATTTTTCTGCCAAAATTCCCTGTCCCTTGCTTTTGGTTCCTGTAGAAGTTGCACGCATCAAACGCTTGTAGCTAATCATTCGCGCACTTGTGCCCGTTACAGGTCTGGAAACATCCATAATTAAAATAATAGCGGCTATAAATGAAGTTTGTTTGAGAACGCACGATTACGTGAAGGAGGGGCCTTAGCCGAATTCATTTCGTTACCGCACGTCCGGATTCGCAGTGTTCAGCGAAAGGTGACCCATGGTGTCTCGAGTTGAAAGATCATCACCTATCGCATCGGAGATTTCATGTGGGTTGTCCGCTTTCGGAGTTTCCGATGGGGGCGGGGGCTATTTCTAGAGTTGTTCTCGGTAGTTCCCGGGATGTATTCGCGCTGTTTTGCACGGCGTCTTGCTCTATTATCGGATTAAGGGGGCTTTTTTGTGCTTTCCTTTGTCGGTATTGTCGCAGGGATTGTTGCTATTTGTAGAGATTGTGAGCGTCAGTTCCGCTTCCTGGGAGTTTTTGTGCGGAATGCATGCGGTCGTACCAGTGAGTTTTCGCGTCGCGGTTATTATTGATCAGCACACTGGGTTCGTTCGACCAGGACTATTATTCGACCTGGAGGACTTATCGTAAGCTGTTTCTTGTGCTGTTTTCCCCGGAATTAATCGCGGCCGATTTAGGTCGCCGGCAGTATTTGCAACGGCCATAGAATCTCAGCAAACTTCTATCTCTCTATTCCAAAACTACTATAGCCTTTCGAAGACCGACAACCATCTGATGCAGCCCGGGTTGTGCGGGAGTAGGAACGTAGCTGGTGATCTCTCGGTGAGCAGTCCTGAACGAAGGATCGCGCACAATCCCGGCGTGTTTCGGGGTTCCTACGTTGCTCTGTGCCGGAAAGTGCATTCATTCGTCACCTTTGAGGTCGCGCTTGCTATCTTTAGCGACGCTGGGGCGCGAGCTACTCCTCACCACACTAGGACCAACAGTATAACTGTTTCGATAATCATCACCTAACTATCCCCTCCACTAGACTGAATATTCTAAATCCGACAGTTCATTAGTTTACAAGTCACTCACATAACCTACTCTCGACAAGGACGGAATATTAATAATTCTGCAATCGCATGGTTTTAGGCGCGATCTCATAATTTTACCAATACTAGTCAGAATATTTCTATATCCAGCCGTCGCATTGATTGAAATGCACTCGTTTTAACTTTCCCACGACAGAAATGAATATTGGTAAGTCCGACAGTTGCATTGGTACGAGTGTCACTCAAATAACTTTCCCTCGGCAAGTCGGAATGTTCCCAAGTCCAACAGCAGCATTGTTTTGAGAAGCACCCGCTTATCTTTCCATTGATTAATCGCGAATATTTCCAAGCATGATAGTCGCATTGGTTCCAGAGGCAATCGCATAACTTATCCTCGATTTGACGGAATATTGCCAGGTCCGACATTCGAATTGGTTCACAAGTCCCTCACATTATTTTTCCTCGATTATTTGGAATATTTACAAGTCCGACAGTCTCTTTGTTTCGAGAGGCACTTGCGTAACTTATCCTCGACAAGTCGAAATATGACCAAGTCCAGCAACTGTATTGGCTCGAGAGAAACTCGCATAAATATCTCCGGAATTGTTGGATTATTTCCAAGTCCAACGTCGACATTGGTTCCAATGGAAATCGCAAAACATTCCCTCGACTATTCGGGGTATTTCCAAGTCCGGCAGCCAAATTGTTTCGAGGGGCATTCGCATAAATTTCCGTCGATTAGTCGGAATTCTTTCAATTCCAACAGTCGCATTGATTCGAGTGGCACTCGCATAATTTTCCTTCGAGTAGTGGGAATATTTCCTAGCTCGAAATTCTCATTGGCTCACAAATCAATCGCATAATTTTTCCTGGACTAGTTGGAATTTTTCCAAGTCCAACAGCCGCATATGATTACAAGTCACTTGCACAGGTATACTTCGATTAGTAAGAATAATATCAAGATCGACAGTCGATTTGTTTCGATTGGCACTTGCATAACTTTCACCCGATTAGTCGGAATATTTTCAAGTACGTAAGTCGCATTGGTTCGAGCAAAACTTGCATAACTTTTCCTCGACTAGTCATATTACCTCTATTTCTGAAATTCGCATTGTTTCGAGAGGGACTCGCAACTCTTTCCCTTAACTAGTCGGAATACTTCCAAGTCCGACAGTCGCATTGGTTCAAGAGGCACTTTTAATTTTCCATTGTTTTGTCGAAATATTTCTAAGAGCGATAGTTGCATTGGTTCGAGATGCACTAGCGTATCTTTCTCTCGCCTAGTCGAAATATTACTACTTCCAATTGTCTCATTGGATCACAATTCACTTGCAGAACTATCTCTATAATAGTTGGCATATTTCTATATCCGAGTGTCGTATTGGTCCGAGATGATCTCGTATGTTACTTTTGTCCATTCGGAATATTTTCTAGTCCGACAACCACTTTGGTTCGAGATAACAACTTTCCCTGGCTGGTCGGAATATATTTAACTCCTACAGGCGCAATGGTTCGGGAGTCACTTGCATAACTTTCGCTCGATCATTCGGGATATTTCCAAGCCCGACATTCCCATTGGGTTACAAGTCAATCTCATAAGTTTTCCTCGACAAATCGATAAATTTCGATGTCCTACAGTCGCTTTGTTTCAAGAATCGCATAATTATCCTCGAATAGTAGGAATATTTTCAAGTCCGAAGACCGCTTCAGTTCCAGAGTCACTCGTATAACTTTACCTCGACTGGTCTGAATACTTTCAAGTCCGAAAACCACATTGGTTCGAAAGGCACTCGCATATCATTCCCACGACTACTCAGATTATTTCTAATTCCTACAGTCTCTTTGGTTCACATGTCAATCGCATAACTTTCCTTCATCTAGTCGAAATATCTTGAAGTCCGACAGTCGTATTGGTCCGAAAGGCACTCGCATAACTTTCTCTCGACTAGTCAGTATATTTCCAAGTCCGACAGTCGCATTAATTCACTAGGCACTCACATAATTTTCCCTCGGCTAGACGACATGTTTCTTCGACAATCTCATTGATTTGAGGGGCACTCGTATAACATTCCCTTGATTAGTTGTAGTATTTCCAAGTCCGAAAGTCACATTGGTTTACAAGGCACTCACATAACCTTACTCACATAAACCGTACAGTCGCATTGGTTCGAGTGGCACCCACATAAATTTTTATCGTCTATTTAAAATATTTCCAAGGTCTATAGTCGAATTGATTCACATGTCACATAACATAACGTAATCGGAATATTGATAAGTCCGATAATCACATTTGTTCAATGTGCAATCTCATATCTTTTCCACCACCAGACGGAATATTTCTATGTCCGACAATCGTATTGTTTCTAGCGGCACTATCATTCCCACGTATGGTCGGAATATTTCTAAATCCGACAGTCGCATTGGTTCACAAGTCACTCGCATAACTTCTTCTCGACTAGTCAAAATATATCCAAGTACGACAATCGCATTGTTTCTAGAGGCACTCCCATATCATTCACTCCACTAGTTGGGATATTTTCAAATCTGAGAGCCGCATTTTCTCGAAAGACATTCGCATAACCTTCCCTCGACTAGTCGGAATGTTTCCAGGTCCGTCTGCCGCATTGGTTGCAGAGTCACGCGTATAAATTTCCCACGTGTAGTCGGAATATTTCTTAGTCCGTCAATCGCATTGGTCCACAAGTTACTTGCATAATTTTCATTCGACTGGTCGGAAAATTTCAAGGCTCGTCAGTCGTATTAGTTCACAAGTCCCTACCATAACTTTTCTTCGACTAGAGAGATATTTCAAAGTCAAATAATCGAATTGGTTCACAAGTTACTCGCATTTCCTTCTTTCGACTAGTCGGAATATTTCCAAGCCTGATAGTCGGTTTGGTTTGATTGACACTCGTTTAAGTTTCTCTCGAACAGTCGGAATATTTCCAAGTATAACAGTCGCAATAGATCGAGAGGCACTCGCACAACATTCCTCGAGTAGTCGCAATATTTCTAAGAACAACGTATGTATTCGTTCGAGAGACACAAGTAGAATATACTCTTGCTTAGCCTCAATTTTTCCAAGTCTTACAGTCACATTAGTTTACAAGTAAGTCCTATAACTTTTCCTCGAGTAGTCGGTATATTTCCAAATCCTACAATCTCATTGGTTGAGAGGCACTCACATAACATTCGTTCGTTCAGTTGCAATATTTCCAGGTCTGACAGTGTCATTCTTCCTTGAGGCACACGCATAACTTTACCTTGACTAGGCGAGGTATTTTTAAATTCGACAGTCTCATAGGTTAACAAATCACTCACATAACCTTTCTTTGACTAGAAGAAATATTGATAAGTACGACAATCGCATTTGTTTTATGTGCACTCTCATAACATTTCCAATACTAGTCTGCATATTTCTGTGTCTAGCAGTCGCATGGGTTCTAGATGCACTCGCATAAAATGAATATTGCTAAGACCGACAGTCGCATTGGTTCGAATGGCACCCACACAAATTTTTATCGTCTATTTAAAATATTTCCAAGGTCTATAGTCGAATTGGTTCACATGTCACTCGCATAACTTTCCCTCGACTAATTGGACTATTTCTAAGTCCGCCATCGCAATGGTTCGAGAGGCACTCGTATAACATTCCCACGTATAGTCGGAATATTTCTTTGTCCGACAATCGTATTGGTTTAAGAGGTACTTGCATCACTTTCCATCGTCTAGTCGGAATATATTCACGTATGACAGACGCATTGGTTCGGGAGGCACTTACATGACATTTTCTAGTTTAGTCGGAATATTTCTAAGACCTGCTGTTGTATAGGTTTGAGAAGAACTTGCATAACTATACCTTGTATAGTCGGTATATTTCTATATCCGTGAGAAGCATTAGTTCACAAGTCCGTAATATAACTTTCTGTCGATTAGTCGAAATAATTCCAAACTCGACGATCGTATTGGTTGGCGAAGCACTCGCATAACTTTCCTCGACTAGTCGGAAGATTAACACATTGTATACCGGTGGCATCTGAGACATATAAAGACAGCGCCGGCACCGTATCGACCGCTTAAAACTTGGGTGCCAGCATGATTCGCTTGTTTACAATCAATCGAATCCCGAATTTTCGCGAGTCTGGCGCTCAAGCGATAGACTTCGAATCCCGCGTTTTCACGGGGCCAGCGTATAATGTGTTAACACATCTGAAAGTTTCACTTGATCAAAAGTCACTCGCATAACTTTCCCTCGAATAGTCGGAATATTTATATATCCAAGACGAGCATTATTTCGAGATGCACTCATATAAGTTTCATTTTTTTATTCGGAGTGTTTCCTATTCCGACAGTCGCATTGGATGGTGGGGAACTTGTACGACATTCCCATGACAAGTGGATATATTTCTAGGTACGATAGTCGAATAGGAACGAAAGGCACTGGCATAACTTTACCTCGAATAGTCGGATTCTTTCTCAGTTTGACAGTCGCATTAGTTTGAGGGACAATCGCACAACTTTACTCGACTAGGCAGAACATTTCCAAGTCCGAATGTAGCATTGGTTCGAGAAACGCTCTCCAAATTTCCGCACGATTAACCGGAATATTTCGAAGTCCGACAGTCGCATTGGTTGTAGAGGCACTGATACAACATCCCGTCAAGTAGACGGAAAGTAACGAGCACGATAGCTGCATTTGTTCGAGACACACTTGAACATCTTTCTCTCGACTAATAGGAATAGGTCCAATTCCAACAGTCTCGCAGTTGGTGCGAGAGGCACTTGCACAACTTCCCCTCTACTAGTCTGAAAGTTACAAATCTTCCAGCCACATTTGTTCGAGAGAGACATGCATAAATTTAACTCGACTATGAGGAATATTTTTAACTCAGACAGTTGCATTGATTCGTGAACCACTCGCCCAACCTTTCCTCGACTACTGATAATATTTCTAAATCCGAATGACGCACTGGTTAGAAATGCACTTGTATAACTTTCTCTCGACTAGTAGGAATATTTCCAAATGCGACATACACATTGTTTCGAGAGGCACACACCTAACTTTGCCTCAACTAGTTGCAATAATTCTAAGGTCGCATTAGTTCGAGTCGCATTCGCATAATTTTCCCTTGACTAGTCGGAATATTTCTAAGATTGACAGCCGTATTGGTTCACAAATGACTCGTATAACTTTCTCTCGAATAGTCGGGGTATTACCAAGACCGACATTCGCTTTGTATCGAGTAGCACTCGCATAATTGTTACTCAACTTGTTGGGATATTTCCTAGACCGACTGATGCATTGAATCGAGAGTCACTTGCACAACTTTCACTAACCTAGTCGAAATATGTCCAAGTCCGACAGACACATTGTTTAGAGAGGCACTCGCATAAAGTACCGTCGACTAGTCGGAATTTTTTCAAAACCCGTAGCCGTATTGGTTCGAGAGAAACTCGGATAAGTTTATTCCGACTAGTCGGAATATTTGCAAGTACGACAGCCGCATTGAATCTGGAGGCAATTGCTTAACATTCCCTCCATTAGTTGGAATATTTCCAAGTCTGACAGACACATAGGATCGAGAGGCACTCGCATAACTTTATCTCGGCAGGTCGGATTGTTTCCAAGTCTGACCCTCGCATTGGTTTCCACGTTACTCGCATAATTATCCCTCCATTAGTCGGAATTTTTCAAGTCCGACCGTTATATTCTTCCCAAAGGCACACACATAACTTTTACTCTACTATACGGAATATTTTCTTGCCCGACAATCGCTTTGCTTAGAGAATCAAACGCATAACTTTCCCTCGTATAGTCGGAATATATCTAAGATCGATGGTCGTATTGGTTCGAATGACAGTCGCATAACTTTTCTCTACTAGTTGAAATATTTTCAAGGCTGACATTCGAATTGATTCCAGAGACAATCGAATAACTTTCTAACGACTCGTCGGAATACTTTCAAGTCAAGCAGCCATATTGATGCGAGAGGCATTCGCATGAATTTTACCCGACTAGTTTGAATATTACCAAATTCGACATTCGCATTGGTTCCAGAGGCAATCGCAAAACTTTCCATTTTTTAGTTGGGTTCTTTTCAAGTTCGACAGTCGCAAATGTTAGAGAGTCACTTGCATAATTTTCTCTCTACTAGTCAGAATATATCCTAGACCGACAGCCGCATTGATTTGAAAGCCACTCGCATAAATCTTCCCCGAATGGTCGGAATATTTTAAAATCCAACTGTCGCATTGGTTCGCAAATAATTCGCATAACTCAAGCTTGACTAGTCGGAATATTTTCAAGAGAGAGAGTCTCATTGGTTGATAAGTTACTCGCATTACTTTCCCCGGACTAGTCGGAATATGTTTAAGTACAGCAGTCGTATTTATTCGAGAGGCACTTGCATATCATTCCTTTCACTAGTTGGGATGTTTCCACTTCTGACAACCGCATTAGATCGAGAGGCACTCGCATAATTTACCCTCGACTAGTCAAAATATTTTTAAGACCGACAAACACTTAGGTTCGAGTATCACTACCATAATTTTCCAGCAACTAGTCGGAATAGTTCGAAGTCCGACAGCCCCATTTGATTGAGAGGGAGTTGCATAACTTTATTTCGTTTAGCCGGAATATTTCCAAGTCTGACAGTCGTATTGGTTCACTTGTCACTCACATAACTCTTCCTCCACTAGTCGGAATAGTACGAAATCCAACATTCGTTTTAATTCGAGTGGCACTCATATAAATTTTCTCGAATAGACGGAATATTGTCAAGTCATACAGTCGCATTGGTCCGAGAGGCACGCGCATAACTTCCCCTGGACTAGTTGGAAATTTTCCAGTACAGCAGCCGCAATGGTTAGAGAGGACTCTCATAACTCTCCCTCAATTAGTCGGTACATTTCCAAGCCCAACAGTAGCATTGATTCAGAAGTCAATCGCGTTGCTCTTCCTTAACTAGTTGGGATATTTCCAAGTCAGACAGTCGCAACGGTTTACAAGTTACTCGTATAACTTTCGATCGAATACTCAGGAAATTTTCAAATCAGACAGCTGTATCGTTTCGAGAGACACTCGCATAACTTTCCCTCTACTAGTCTGAATTTTTCCACATCTGCCAGCCGCGATTGTTGGAGAGGCACTCGCATAATTATACCCCGACTATTCAGTATGTTACCAAGTCCGACAGTCGCATTGATATGATTGTCACTCGCATAACTTTCCCTCGATTAGTCGGAATATTACCAAATCCGACAATTTTATTGTTTCGAAAGACTCTCGCATAACTTTCCTTTGACTAGCCGGTATATTTCCAAGTCCGACGGCCGCATTGGTTCGATAGGGATTCGCATATCTTTCCAACGTCATGTCGGAATATTTGCAAGTCCGATAGCCGCATTGGATTGAGAGGGAGTCGCATAACTTTCTTTCGTCTTTTCGGAATATTTCCAAGCCCGATAATCGCATTGGTTCACAAATCACTTGCATAAATTTTCTTCGACTAGTCGGAATATTACCAAGACCTATAGTTGCTTTGTTTTGAGTGGCACTCTAATAACTTTCATCCGACTATTCGAAATTCTTCCAAGTTCGCGGCAAGTGCCTCATTGATTTGATACAACTTCGCATAAATTTCATTCGACTATTCGGAATATTTCCAAATCCGATTGCTGCATTAGTTCGAGAGACAATCGCATAACTTTACCTCTACTAGTAATAATATTTCCAATTACGACAGCCACATTGGTCCGAGATGCACCCTTTCCTTTCCGAGATGCATATCTTTCCCTCAACCAGTCGGAATATTTTCAAATCCGACCGTCGTATTAGTTCCAGGGTTACTCGCATAACTTAATCTCAGCTCGGCGAAATATTTCCAAGTACGATAGCTGCATTGGTTCGAAAGAAAATCGCATAATTTTCTCTCGACTAATCGGAATATTCCCAAGTCCGATAGCGCCATTGGTTCACAAGATACTCGCATAATTTCTCTCGACTAGTCGAGATATTTTCATCTCTTACCTTCGCATTGCTTCTAAGGGTTCTCGCATAACTTTCCATCGACTATTTGCAATATTTTCAAGTCCGACATCCGCACTGGATCAAAAGGCACTTGCATAACATTTCCTCGAACAATAGAAATATTCCCTATACCAAGAGTCGCTTGGGTTCACAAGTCACTCGAATAACATTTCCATGTCCAGTCGAATGATTTCAAGTTCGACATTCACTTTCAATCGAGTGGCGCTCGCATAAAGTTCCTCCGACTAGTCAGAATATTTCCTGGTACGCCTGCCGCATTTGTTCCAAAGGCACTTGCATAATTTTCGCCTACTAGTCGGAATGGCTGCAAGTCCCCCAATCGCTTTGGTTCGAGTGGGAGTCGCAGAAGTTTCATTTGACTAGTCGGAATATTTCTAATTCTGAGATAATGTGTATAGATCATAATGTGTCGAGATCTACCCTTATAACTTTCCCTGGACTAGTCGTAATAATGCCAAGAACCACAGCCGTATTGGTTCGCTAGGCTCTCGCATAACTTTCCCTCGACTAGACGGAATGTTCCCAAGACCGACAGCCGCTTCGGTACACAAGTCACTCTCATAACTTTTCCTTGACCAGTCAGAATGGTTCGAAGTCCGCCAATCGCTTTGGTTCGAGTGGCAGTCGCATATGTTCCCCTCGACTAGTCGAAATATATCCAAGTCCAACAGCCGCATTTGTACTAGAGGCACTCTCATAACTTTCGCCGACTTGTTGTAATATTTCCAATACTGTAAGTATCATTGGCTACATTAGTCACTCACATATCTTTCCCCGACTAGTAGGAATATTTCCAAGCACGACAGTCGTATTGCTTCCAAAGGCACTCGCATTATTTCCAGGCCCGACAGTCGCATAGGATCGAATGGCAATCTCATTACTTTACCTCAACTAGGCGGAATATTTCTAAGTTCGACAGTCGCATTGTTTCGAGAGACACAGGTGTAACTATCTCTCCACTAGTCGGGATATTATCAAGTCCGATAGTTGCATTGGTTCGTGTGACATTCTCATAACATTCTCTTGACCAGTAGGAATATTTCCACTTTAGCATTTGTTCTAGAGGCACTCCCACAACTTTCCCTCGACTAGGTGGAATATTTCTATATCCAAGAGTCGCATTAGTTTACAAGTCACTCGTATAACTTTCACTCGTCTATTAGGAATATGTCTAATTCCGACATTCGCATGGTGCGAGTGGCACTCGCACAACTTCCCATCGACTAGTGGGAAAGTTCTAAAACCTCCAGTCACATTGGTTCGAGAGTTACTCGCATAAATTTCCCTCGACTATGCGGATTATTTCCAAGTCAGGCAATCGCATTGGTTCGTGAGCTACTGGCTCAACTTTCCCTCGTCTAGTGATAATATTTCTAGGTCCGAAAGACGCACTGGTAAGAGATGCACACGTATAACTTTCTCTCGTCTAGCAGGAATATTTCTAGTTTCGACAATCGCATTGGTTCGAGAGGCACTCACCTAATTTACCCTCGACTAGTCAGAATATTTCTAGTTCCGACAGTAGCATTGGTTCGAGAAACACTTGCACAACTTTCTTTCGACTAAAAGGAATTTTACCATGTCCGACAGTCGCATTGGTACGAGAAGCCCTCGCATAACTTTCCCACGACTAGTCGGAACAATTCCAAGACAGACAGGCGCATTGGTTGGAAAGGCACTGGCGTAACTTTCTCTTAACTAGTTGGATTGTAACTAAGTACGATAGACGCATTGGTTCACAAATCACTCGCATAAGTTTCTCACGAATACTGGGAATATTTCCAAGTCCAATTTTCCCATTTCTTCGAGAAGGACTTGCATAATTTTCCCTCGACTAGTCGGAATATTTCTAGGTACAACAGTCGCATTGTTTTGAGATTCACTTGGAAAACTTTTTTCAACTAGTCGGAATATTTCCAAGTCAGACGTTCGGATTGATGAGAGAGGAACTCCCATAACTTTTCCTGGACTAGTCGATATTGTTCCATGTCTGCCAGTCGCATTGTTTCGAGAGGTACTCCTATAACTTTTCCTCGACTAGACGGAATATTTCTTAGTCCGACATTCGCATTGGTTTCAGAGACATTCGCATAAATTTCCCTTGACAAGTTGGAATGTTTTCAAGTTCGACAGTAGCATTGCTTCACGAGACACCCGCATAATTTTCCATCGATTTGTCGGAATATTTTCAAGTCCGACAGTCACATTGCTTCGAGAGGCATTCGCATGATTTTCCCACGACTCGTCAGGGTATTTCTAAATCTGACAGTCCTATATTATGAATATTATAGTTTTATATTTATTATTATGATTATTATGTCCATTATTAGCGCAATTACGGTTATTATTATGATTATTATGATTATTATGATTATTATGATTATTATGATTATTATGATTATTAATGTGAATATTATTCCGATTTTTATGTTTATTATGAATATTACTATGATTATTAGGGTTATAATGATTATTATTAGTATTATTATTATAGTATTATCTGTATTAATACGCTTATTAAAATTCTTATTATTATTATTAGGATCATTATTATTATGACTATGATTATTATGATTATTATTGTATTTATTATAATAATTATGGCTAGTATTATTTTTATTAGGTTTATTATTTTTATTATATTTATTATGATAATTATTATTATTATTATGATTATTATCATTATTGTGATCTTTATTATGACCATTATGATTATTCTGATTATAATTATGATTATTATAATTTTATAATCATTACTATGGATTTTATTATTATTATTTTTAATGTGAATATTATTATGATTAGTAATAAGATTATTAATATTATTGTAATTATTATTATGATTATTATGATTATTTTCATGATTATTGTTATTATTATTATTATCAAGATTATTAATATGTTCATTAAAATTATTATGAGTTATATTATTCTTATTAACATTATTATGGTTATTATACCCTTTATGATAATTATTATGTTTATTTTGAATATTATCATTTTTGTGTGTATTCTTATTATTATTATGATTATAAATATGATTATTATGATTTTTATGATTATTGTCATGATTATTATGTTAATCATCATTATTATTACGATTATTATATTTATTAAGATAATTGTTGTGAATATTATGTTTATTATGATTATTATTAATTATGTTTATTATTAAGTTTAATACATATATTATACTTATTATTGTGATTATTATTAAGATTATTATAAAGATTATCATTATTATTGTAATTATTATTTTTATTATTATTATTGTAGCTATTATGTTTATTATTGTGATTGTTAATTATGTTAAGATTATTATTACGATTATTATTTTTATTATTAGTATTATTATAATTATTATGTTTATCATGGTTATTATGATTATTATTATGATTTTTATGATCTTTATGATTATTATTGTGATTATTTACATTATTATGATTTTTATTATAATTATTATGTTTATTATGATTATTATTATACTTGCTACGATTATTATGCTTATAATTAACATTATGATTGTAATTATAATTTTTAATATTATAATTGTGTTTATTATAGTTATTATTATGATTATTAAAGGTATTAATATTATTATTAAGATTATTTTGGTTTTTGCATTTATTATCATTATTACGATTGGTATTATGATTATTGTTGTTAATATGGTTATTAATATGATTATTATGATTTTTATTACATTTATAACGATTATTATTATTATTATGGTAATTATTATGTTTATTATGATTATTTTTATAGTTATAATGATTATTATTATACTTATTAAGAATATTATGTTTATTATTATAATTATTATGACTATTACTACTCTTATTAAGATTATTATGGTTATTTTATTTTTCATAACAATAATTATGATTTTTTTTAACATTATTATGATTATTATGATTATTATTATGGTTATTATTATTAATCAGATTATTATTATTACCAACATTTTTATGATTATTATATTATTGCAGTTAATATGATTATAAGTATGAACATCATGATAATTTTTATGATAATTATATATTATTACGATAATTTTGATTATTATGATTTTTGAAATGATTATAATGATTATTAAAATGATTATTATGATTATTATGAATATTATTATAGTTATAATGATTATTGTTATCATTATTGATATCGTTATTGTTACCGTTATTATTACGATTATTATTACCGCTATTGTATTCGTCATTTTTATTGTTATTATTATCATTATTATAATTGCTATTAGTACAATTATTATTATTTTTTATTATTATCATCGGTATTATTATTTTTATTTTCATCGTTATTATTACCGGTATTAATATCATTATTATTATCGTCATTATTACATAAATTATTACCGTAGATATTATTGTTATTATTTTCATAATTATTACCGTTATTATTACCATTCTTATAAACGTGTTTATTACCATTATTAATATTTTTATTATTATCGTAATCAATAATCTTCATTAGTATTGTTATTAATATGATTATTATTATCCTTATTATAATGATTATTATTATCGTTATTATTATCGTTCTTATTACCTTTATTATCATCGTTATTATTATCGTTATTATTAATATTCATTATTACCGTTATTACTATGTGTGTTATTAGCATTATTATAGTCGTTGTTATTATCAATTATTATTATCGTTATTTTTTCCGTTATTGTTTCCGTTATTATATCGCCAATATTAACATTACTATTATTGTTAGTAATATTATTATCGTTAAATTAATCGTTATTATTATTGCTTTTATTATCTTTATTATTATCGCTATTATTACCGTAATTATTACCGTTATTACAATCGTTATGATTATCGTTATTAATATCATAATTTTTATCGTTGATATTAACGTTCGCGTTATTATTATCGTAGTAATTATCGTTATTATTATCGTATATATTTCCGTTACGATTTCCGTTATTCTTATCGTTATTATAATCGATATTAATATCTTTAATAATGTCGTTATTATTTCTGTTTTTATTATTTTCGCTATTACCGCTATTATTATCGTTATTATCGCCGTTATTATTGCAGTTATTATTACCGTTATTACTATCGTAATTATGATCGTTTTTATTACCGTTGTTATTATTATTATTATTATTTCTATTAGTATTATTGTTATTATTAACGTTATAATTATCGTTCTTATTACCCTTATTATTATCGTCATTATTATCGATATTATTATCTTTATTTTCACCGTTATTATTAACGTTACTGTTCTCGTTATAATTATCTTAGTAATTATCGTTACTATTATCCTTAATATTTCCATTAATGTTTCCGTTATTGTTATCGTTATTCTAATCGATATTGATATCATTATTAATGTCGTTATTATTTCCGCTATTATTATCTTTATTATTACCGTTACTATTATCAATAATATGGCCGCAATTGTTATCGCTATTATTACTGCTATTATTATCGCTATTATTACCTTTATTATTTTCGTTATTATTACATTTATTAATACCGTTATTATTACCGCTATTGTTACCGTCATTATGATCGTTTATATTATCATTATTATTACCGTTATTATTACCGTTATCATTTACATTATTTTTACCCTTATTATTATCGTTCTTATTAAAATTTTTATTTTCGTTATTATTAACCTTCATAACTATCGTTATTAGTATCGCTTTTATTACCGTTATTATTATCGCTATTTTGTCATTATTCTCGTTATTATTATCGTTATTATTTTCATTATTATTACCTTAATTATTATCGTTATTATTGCCGTTATTATGATTGTTATTATTACCGTTATTACTTCCTTTATTAGTACCGTGAATATTATATTTGTTAATATTTCCGTTATTATTACCGTTATTACTACCGTTATTATGACTTATTATACCGTTATCATTATCGTGATTATGACTTATATTTGTTACTGTTACCTTTATTGTAACCGTTATTGTTATCGTTCCTTTTATGGTTTTTATTATCCTTAATATTATTGTTATTATTATCGTTAATATTGTCTTTATCATTATCCTTGTAATTATAGTTATTATTAACATTCATTAATATCGTTAATATTATCTTTATTATTATCGTTATTATTATCATAATAATTATCATTATTTTTTCCGGTATTATTATCTTTATTATTACCGTTATTACTCTCGTCATTATTATCGTTATTATTATCCATATTATTATCTTTATTAATATTATTATTATTATCATTATTTTTATCGTTATTATGACCGTTATTATATTCGTTATTATTATCCTCATTATTATCGTTATTATTATCGTTATTATTTCCGTTCTTATGATTGTTATTATTACCGTTATTATTACCTTTATTATTACTATTATTATTACCGTTATTATTATCGTCATTTTTTTTGTTATTATTACGATTATTATTATTGCTGTTAGTGTCGTTAATATTAATCTTCATTATTATTTTTATTACTATGCTTATTATTATCCTTAATATAATCGCTATTATTACCGTTATAATTACCGTTATTATTATCATTATTATTGTCGCTATTAAAATTAATACCGTTATTAATGCCGTTATTATTATGTTTACTATTACTGTTATTATTATCGCCATTAATGCCGTAATTATAATCGTCATTATTACCACTCTTAATAGGGTTATACCAGGCGAAGAGCAGAGGTGAGGCGATGCTACCGCTGCCTTGACTATGGCTACCATAGCTCCTCGTGCAAGGGCCCTGATCGCAGTAAGCTCTGCTATTTCTGGGACGGCACGGAGCACAACATCAAAGACTGTAAGGTTAGCAAGCCCACCTGCTTCTTGTGCTCGAAAGGCGGTGCTGAACCCAAGAAGCGCGTAGCCGGATCAAGGGCTTGCACAGCCTTCCAGGAGGTCCTTGCAACTGTCAACAAAAAAGATGGATGGGAGTACTGCAGGGTAACCTCAATAAGAATAGAAAGGCGCACCAACTCCTAACCCAGCTCTGCACTGTGAAATAAGCTGATATTGTTCTAATCAACGAATAGTACCAGAACAGGGCAGGAGCAGGATGGTACGTCGACAAATTGGGCACTGCTATCTGGATCCCAGGACCCCAACAGATACATGTGTCGGATCAAGGCTCCGGACACTGTTACGTTTGAGTGAGACATAACTCGATGACTTATGTCAGCGTATATCTCACCCCGAACGACCGGATAGACAACTTCTAGACCAAACTGGACGATTCGGAAGACGCGCTGCGGGAAATGCAAGGGGATCTCATTGTGGCTGGAGACCTCAATGCCAAACCTCTCGAATGGTGGGAGGTCAGGCCGGACTCCAGAGGAAGACGAATCATGGAGGTGGTGTCGAGACAGGAGCTAGCAGTGCTCAACACAGGCTCGACGTCAACCTTCCAAAGGCCTGGATACAGAGAGACGATACCGGACGTCTCACTAGCCAACGAACACCTTGTGGCAAGAATCACAGGTTGGCGAGTAATCAAAGATAACACCGGGAGCGATCATCAGTACCACCTATTCGACGTACACGATAGAAGGCCTGCCGTGACATGGGAAGCGCGACCCCCCCCCCCCCCCGGTGGAATATCTAAAAAATGGATCGAGAGTGGCTATCTTCAGCCATAGATGAAGGTTGGAAATCCCATCAAATTGCACCCGCGAGTCTATCGACAACTGCACAAGCCAGGATGATGAACACAGCAACTATGCAGCTCATCCAAAACGCTTGCGCTATAGCGGTGCCAAAGAAAAGCACGAAACGGCAGAGGCGTCCTGCATGCAAGAGGACAAATGAGATCGCAGACCTTCGCAAAAAGTGCTTAAGGCTTCGCTGGTTAGCACAACGAGCGAAGAGATGCGACCTCGACGCTGCTCCCTTGGCCGCAAAGTATCGGCCAAAAAATCACTGAACTGGACCATCAAGGCCAGTCAACGACTGTGCTGGAAAGAGCTGTGTTTGGAGATCGATCAGAATTCGTGAGGATTAGGGTACCAAATCGTCACTTGCAAGCTGGGGACTCACACTCAAGGAATCCCTCAGGACGCGAGGACGTTGGAGAACATCGTGTATTCCCTATTCCCCTCACAACCGAAGTGAGAGATTGGCACGGCTGTACCTGGCAGCCCCGAAGTGCCACAACTAAGGGAGGAAGAGCTATTTAGTGCCGCATCTTCTTTGCGGAACAAGATAGCTCTAGGACCAGACGGCCTTCCAGCGGACGTAATAAAAGCCGTCGCGCAAAGTCACCCTGAGCTCTTGCTGAACATGTATAATATGTGCCTCAGGGAGGGCATCTTCCCCGCCCCGTGGAAGGAAGCGAGACTTGTGCTCATAAGCAAGGACAAAGGTCCAGCATGTGCCGCTTCGTCAAACAGGCCTATTTGTATGATCGATACGGCTGGCAAGCTCCTGGAGAAGCTGCTTAGACCACGGTTACACGCGTCTGTAAGGGCAGCGGTCGATCTTGCTGCCCGCCAGTATGGATTTCTATCCGGCCTTTCTACCATCCACTCAGTCCAGGAGATTGTCACGACCGCTAAAATGACGGAGCACGGGAATCATCTATCCTGCTCTTTGTGTCTGCTGGTCACCTTAGACGTGAGAAATGCCATCAACTCCGTCAGGTAGGACTTAGTAATGGAAGCGCTCGAACGTAATTTCAGTGTCCCGGAGTAATTTGTTTAAGTGTCCCTACTCCGTATACAGATGATATTGCGGTTGTCATAACCGCAAGAGACACGGAGGAGGCACAGCTGTTGCGCAACCAGGTCGTACGTAGAGTTATCTCCTGGATGGAGTCGACTGTAAAATACCTAGGAGTAATGCTCGACATCAAGCTCAATTTTGGAGATCATATAATTAGTGCAGCCGACAAGGCGGCAACAGTAGTAGCCTCGCTTGGCACATCATGGCCAAGGTCAACGGTCCCCAACCGTGCATGAGGCGACTACTGATGCGCGTCGCCGAAGCAGTGATGCTGTATGGCGCGGAAGTCTGGGCCGAGGCGCTGCGACACGAGAAATATCGCAAGCGCATAGCCGCGGTACAGAAGAGGGGCGCTCTCCGAATCGCGTGCTCCTACCGCACGATCTCGGAGTCCGCAGTGCTAATGGTCCCAGGAGTAATCCCGATCGATCTACTAGCCAAAGAGAGACAATTCGTCCACCAGAAGAAGTCCGTTCTGAGGAAGGAGGAGGCATCAAGGATCGCCAGGTCTAACAGCATCGAGGCCTGGCAAAGCAGATGGGAATAGGAACCTAGAGGCAAATGGACTGCCCGACTCATCAGTCGAATAGACAACTGACTAAACCGGGAGGCGGGAGGGGTTGACTTCTACCTCACCCAATTCTTGACAGGGCATGGCCTGGTCTGTTCCTACCTCTCAAAAATAAGGAAGGTAGCAGACGGCAACTGCCCTATGGAGATTCGACCGCCAACGATGCCCACCACACGTTCTTCAGATGAACCCGATGGAGCGCCGAACGGCTCGCCTTAGAGCAGGACCTCGGAGACTCCACGCCAGACAATGTCATTGAGAAAATGCTCCGTTGTCAGGGGGAGTGATACAAGGTGGCCTGGTACGTCAGGGCCATCTTGCGCAAAAGAAAGAAGGAGATGGGCGGCCCATAGACGTTTTTATCGTTATTATTGTTATTATTATTATTATTATTATTATCGTTATAGTTATCATTATTATCGTTTTTATCGTTATTATTGTTTTTAATAAAATTATTATTACTATTATTATTTTCGTCATTATTATCTTTCTAATCGATTTCATCGTTATTGTTATAACTATTACCGTTAATATCGTTATTATCATTAATATCGTCATTATAGTTATTACCGCTATTATCGTTAATATTGTTATTATTATTATTGTCCTTATTATCTTTGTAATTTTTATTATTATTATTATTATTATTATTATTATTATTATTATTATTATAACTATTAAATTCATTATTTCATTATTATGTTCTTTATCGTTATTATTAATATAACCTTTATTATTATTATTATCGTTATTATCGTTATTATTATTATTGTCATCATTATTATCATTATAATCGTTATTATCGTTATTATCGTTATTATTATTATTATCGTTATTATTATTATTATTATCGTTATTATCGTTATTATCGTTATAGTCGTTATTTTTATTAATATCGTTATTATTGTTATTCTTATTATCGTTATTATTATAACATTATTATTATCTTTATTTTCGTTATTATTGTTATTATTGCTATTATCGTTATTATTATTATTATTATTATTATTATTACTATTATTATTATTTATATAGTTTTTACGCAGTATTATTATTATTATTGTTAGTATTGTTGTAATTAACGTGACAGTCATTATTATCGTTATTACAGTTATTACCGTTATTGTCGTTATTATAGTTTATATTATTATTATCCTTATTATCGTTATTATCCTTATTAATGATATTATCGATATAATTCTTATAATTTTTATTATCGTTATAATCGTTATTATCGTCATTACTGTTATTATCGTTATAATCGTTATTATCGTCATTACTGTTATTATCGTTATTATTGTTATTAACGTTATTATCGTTATTTTTATTATTATCATCATTATTATCATTATAATCGTTATTATTATTATTATTATTATTATTATTATTATTATTATTATTATTATTATTATTATAATCGTTATTATTATTATTATTATTATTATTATTATTATTATTATTATTATTATAATCGTTATTATTATTATTATTATTATTATTATTATTATTATTATTATTATTATTATTATCGTTATTATTATTATTATTATTATTATTATTATTATTATCATCATCATCATCATCATCATCATCATCATCATCATCATCATCATCATCATCATCATCGTTATTCTTATTGTTATATATATGCTTCCAAGTTCAACAGTCGCATTGGTTCGAGTGTCACTCGTGTAACTTTCAACCGGCTATTCCGAATATTTCCAAGTACGACAGCCGAATTGGTTCGATAGGCACCCACACAACTTTCCCTCGAAAAGGCGGGATATTTACATGTACAGCAGGCGCAGTGGCTACTGTGTTACTCGCATAACTTTCTCTCGACTAGTACCAGCAAAACTTTCTCCAATATTTCCAAGTCCGACAGTTGCATTGGTTTGATTGACACTCTTATAAGTTTCTCTCGACAAGCCGGAAACATTCTAAGTTTGACAGTCGCATTGGTTACTGTAGCATACGTAAATCTTTCACTCGACTAGTCGGAATATTTCCAAGTCCGATAGTCGGATTCGTTCAAAAGGAACTCGCATAACTTTCCCTCGAACAGCCGGAATATTTCCAATTCCGAAAGTTACATAAGTTCGAGAGGTACTCGCTAAACTTTCCCTCGACTAGTCCATGAATTTCCAAGGGCGTCAGTCGCTAAGTTTAGAATGGCACTATTCTATTTTTCCCTCTACTCGTCGGATTATTTTTAGGTTGGACAGTCGTATTCATTCAAGAAGCACTCGTAAAACTATCCCTCTTCTAGTCGAAATGATTTCAAGTCCGACAGTTGTCAGCATTGGCATGAATGACACTCTCATTACTCTCTCTCGACAAGTCAGAAACACTCTAAGTTTGATAATCGCATTGGTTCGAGTAACACTCTCTTATCTTGCCCTCGACTAGTCCGAATATTTCTACGGCCTACAGTCGCTTTGTTTCTAGAAGCACCCGCATTAGATCGATAGGCACTTGCATAACTTCCAATCGACTAGTCGACATATTTCTAATTTCGACAGTCGCATTGGATCGCGCGGCACATACACAACTTTCCTACTACTAGGCGGAATATTTCTAGGTTTGACGGTCGCATTCGTTCTAGACATCCTCACATATCTTTCCCTCGACTAGGCAGAATATTTCCAAGTCTGACATTCGTATTGGTTCGAGATGAACTCGCATAACTTTTCCCCAAAAATATATCCCAGTCGGGATATATCTAAGTGCTACTGAAGCTTTGGTTCGAGATTCATTTCCGTAACTTTTCTTCGACTACTAGAAATACTTCCAAGACCAACATTCGTATTGCTTCGAGAGGGACTCGAAATACATTCCCTCTACTAATAGTAATATTTCCACGTTCGAGAGTCGCGTTGGTACAAAAGCTATTCGCATAACTTTCCCTCGACTAGTCGGAATATTCACAAATCCGAAATTCTCATTGGTTTGAAAGGCACTCGCCAAGTTTTTCTCGACTAGTCGTAAAGTTCCGTGCCCGACAGTCTCATTGGTTCGAGAGGCACTCGAACAACTTTCCCTCGACTAAAAGGAATTTTTCTAAGTCCTACAGTCGCACTGGTTCGAGAGGCACTCGCACTATTTTCTCCATCGATTAGTCAAAAAATTCCGTGTACTACTGTCGTATTGATTTGAGAAGCACTCGCACAATATTTCCTTCGATTAGACGGAATATTTCCAATTCTGACAGTCGCATTGGTGCTACTGGTACTCGCACAAATTTCCCTCGACTAGTCGGAACATCTCTAACTCCGACAGTCTCAATGGAACGAGTGGCACACGCAAAACTTTTCCTTGTATAGCCAAAATTATTGTATTTCTGTCCTAGGATTGTTTCGAGAGGCCCTCACATAATTTTCCCTCGACTGGTCCGACTGGTCCAAGTGCGACAGTTGCATTGATTATTGAGGCTCTCGCATAACATTCCCTCGACTGGTCGGATTATTATCAAGTGGGAAAGTCGCATTGGTTCGAGAGTAAATAACCTAACTTTCACTCGAATAGTCGGAATATTTGCAAGGCCGATTTTCGCATCGGTTCGACAGGAACTCGATTAACTTACCCTCGAAAAGTTTGAATATTTCTAGGTCTAACAATCGCATTGGTTCTAGAGGGACTTGCGTAATTTTCGCTCAACTAATCGGAATATTATCAAGTTCGGTAGTCGCGTTGGTTCAAAAGACACTCGCATAACTTTCCTTCAACTAGATTGAATATTACTATTTCCGGCTAACGCATTGGCTTGAGAGGAACTCGTATATCTTAAACTGGACTAGTCGGAATATTTCTAGTCCCGACAGTGGCATTGGTACGAGCGGCACTCGCATAATTCTCACTAGACTAATCAAAGTATTTCCACGCCCGAGGGTCGTATTGTTACACAAAATATTCGCATAACATTCCATCGACAAGTCGGAATATTTCTAGATTCGACAGTTGCATTGATACGAGATTCACTCGTATAACGTTCGTTCGGCTAGTCTAAATATGTTTAAGTGCGACAGTTGCATTTGTTGAGAAGTACTCGCACAACATTTCCTCAAATAGTCGGAAATTACCAAGGCCAACAGTCGCATTCGTATGAAAGGAAATCGCGTAAATTTCCCTTAACAAGTCGGAATATTACTAAGTCCAAGAGTCGCGTTAGTACAATAGCCACTTGCATAACTTTCCCTCAACCAATCGGAATACTATCAAGTCCAAAAGTATCATTGATTCGAAAGAAACTCGCCAAACATTTGCTCGACCAGTCGGAATGTTTCGTGTCCGATATTTTCATTGGTTCGGTGGCACAAGCAAAATTTCCCTTAAATAGTCGAAATTTTTGTATGTTTGACAGTCGTATTCAAGAGGCACTCACATAACATTTCCTCGACTGGTCGGAATGTTTCCAAGTGCGTCAGTCACATTTATTAATATGGCACCAGCACAACTTTCCCTCGACTAGTCGAAAAGTTCTAAATCTTACCGTCGCATTGGTTTGAGAGACCCTCGATCAACTTTCCCTCGACTAGACGAAATTTCTCCAGATCCGGCAGTCGCATTGGTTCCAGAGGTGCTAGCATAACTTTACCTTGACTAGACGGTATAAGACAGCCCAAGACAGACAGACGCATTGGTTTTGAAAGGCACTCGCAAAACTATCACTCGACTAATCGAAAAGTTCCGAGTTCGATAGTCGCATTGGTTCGAGAGGCACTCACATATCTTTTTCTCGACTAGAAGGAATTTTTCCTGGTCCAACAGTTGCATTGGCTCGGAGACACTTGCACAACTTTTCCTCGAGTAGTCGGAATATTTACAAGACAGACAGTCGCATTCGTTGGTAAAAAACTCGCACAACTTTTCCTCGACTAGAAGGAAATTTTCTAGGTCCGACAGTCGCATTGGTGCGAGTAATATCCGCACAAATCTCTTCAATTGCTACAGACATTGTTAACTGCGATAATCGCATTGTTTCAAGCCGTACAAGCAAAACTTTCCCTCGACTAGTCGAAACTTTTATATGTCTGAAGGTCGCTTTTGTTCGAGAGGCACTCGCATAACATTCCCTCGACTGGTCGAAATGTTTCCAAGTTCCACAGTCGCATTTGTTCGAGAGATAATCGCACAACTTTCTCTAGACTAGTTGTAATAATACCAGGCCTGACACTCACATAACTTTCCCTGGACAAGTCGGAATAATTCTATATCTGAAAGTCGCTATATTTCTATAGTGACTTCACGCGCATAACTTTTCATTGGCTAGTCGGAATATTTCTAAGTCCGACAATCGAATTAGTTCATAAGGCAAACGTATTACTTTAGCACAACTAGTTATAATATTTTCACGTCCGACAGTTGAATTGGTTTGTGGGACACTCGAACAACTTCCCATCGACTAGTCGAAAAGTTCCTAGTTCGACAGTCGCATTGGTTCAAGAGGCACACGCATAACTTTCCCTCGTTTAGTCAAATATTTCCATGTGCGACAGTTGCATTGTTTCGTCAGACAATCGCATAAATTACACTGGAATAGTCGGAGGTTTACCACGACCGAAAGTCTCATTGGTATCAAGTCACTCGCATAACTTTGCCTCGAATAGTTGGATTACTTCCAAGTATGAAAGTTCTACTCGCCAAACTATCGATCGATTAGTCGGAATATTTGCATGAACGACAGTTGCATTGGATCGAGTAGCACTCGCAAAACATTCCCTAGTCTAGTCGGAATATTTCTAGGTGCGACAGTCGCTTTGGCTCGAGAATCAATCCCATAACTTTCCCTCGACTATTCGTAATATTACCAAAACTCTGACAGACGCTTTTGTTCGAGAGGCACTCGCATAACTTTCCTTTGAATATTCAGAATACTTTCAAGTCTGTCAGTCGCTTTGGTTCGAATGGCACTTGCATATGAATCCCTCTACTAATCGGAATATTTCTAAGCTCGACATTCTTAATGCTTCGAGATGCATTCGAATAACTTTCCCTCGACTATTCGGAATATTTCCAAGCCCAACTATCGCATTGGTTCACAAGTCATTCGCAGAATTTTCCCCCACTAGTTGTAATGTTTCTAAGTCCGACGGCCGCATTGGTTCGATAGGGATTCGCATATCTTTCCAACGTCATGTCGGAATATTTGCAAGTCCGACAGCTGCATTGGTTCGAGAGGCACTCGCATAAATTTATCTTGACTAGTCAGAATATTTCCAAGTCAGCCAGTCTCATTTATTCAAGAGGTCTTCGTATAACTTTCCCTCGACTAGACGGAATATTACCTAGTCCGAAAATTTTATTGGTTCACAAGTCACTCGCATATCTTTCCTTGGATTAATCGTAATATTTTCATGTCTGATAGTCGTATTGGTTCGAGAGTCACTCGCCTATCTTTCACTAGATACGTGGGAATATTTTCAAGACCGAATTTACCTTGACTAGTCGAAATATTTCCAAGGCCAGTAGTCGTATTAATACGGGAGCACTCGAATAAATTTCCCTCGTCTAGTCGGAATATTACCAAGTCAGATAGTAACGGCGGTTCACAAGTCATTGCTTAACTTTCCCCCGACTAGGGGAATATTTCTAAGCTCGATAGTCTATTTGATTCGCAAGGACTCTCATAAATTTCCCTCGACTAGACGGAATATTTCGAAGACCGTTAGTTGCATTGGTTCGAGAGGCACACGCTTTACTTTCATTCGACTAGTCGGAATATTTGTAGATCCGACAATCGCATTGTTCGAAATTCATATGTACAAGACTCCCTCAACTAATCGGAATATGTCCAAGAGCGACAGTAGAATTGGTTGGTGATGCACTTACACAACTTTGCCTCGAATAGTCGGAATATTTCTATATCCGAAAGGCAGATTAAATCACATGTCACTTGCATCACTTTACATCGATTAGTCGGAATATTTCCCAGCCTGAAAGTCCCATTTGTGCGAAAGACACTCGCCGAATTTTAGCTCGATTCTTCGAAATGTTTCCAAGACCAATAGTCGCATTGGCTCGTGATGCACTCGCACAAATTTCTGTCTACTAGTCGGAACATTTCTCATTCCCACAGACATTTTGATTCGAGAGGCATTCGCATAAATTTCACTCGACTAACCGAAATATTTCCAAGACTGACATTCGTATTGATTCGATAGGCTCTCTCATAACCATACCTTGACTAGCCGGAAAAATTCCAAGTCCGGCAGTTGTATTGTTTGAAGTGGTACTCGCATTACATTCCCTCGTCTAGCCGGAATATTTCCAAGTGCGATAGTGGCATTGATTCGAAAGGCACTCATGTAATTTTCTTTCGACTAGTAGGGATATTACCACGTCCGTAAATCTCATTGGTTTACATGTCACTCGTATATCTTTACCTCGATTAGTCATAAAATATCCAAGTCCGAAAGTCGCATTGGTTCGCGAGACACTCGTCAATCCTTTACTCGATACGTCGGAATATTTCCAAGACAGAGAATCGCATTTTTTCGAGAGACACTCGCATAACTTTACTTCTACTAGTCGGAATATTTATAGGTCCGACGGTATCATTGATTCAAGCGGAACACGCAAAAGTTCTCCTCGACTAGTTGAAATTTGCGTATGTCTGAGCGTCGCATTAGTTCGAGAGGCACTCGCATAACGTTCTCTCGAATGGTCAGAATATTTCCAAGTGCGA
>NC_062195.1:8871578-8879078 GCF_912470025.1 Vespa velutina
ATAATAATAATAATAATAATAATAATAATAATAATAATAATAATAATAATAATAATAATAATAATAATAATAATAATAATAATAATAATAATAATAATAATAATAATAATAATAATAATAATAATAATAATAATAATAATAATAATAATAATAATAATAATAATAATAATAATAATAATAATAATAATAATAATAATAATAATAATAATAATAATAATAATAATAATAATAATAATAATAATAATAATAATAATAATAATAATAATAATAATAATAATAATAATAATAATAATAATAATAATAATAATAATAATAATAATAATAATAATAATAATAATAATAATAATAATAATAATAATAATAATAATAATAATAATAATAATAATAATAATAATAATAATAATAATAGTAATAATAATAATAATAATAATAATAATAATAATAATAATAATAATAATAATAATAATAATAATAATAATAATAATAATAATAATAATAATAATAATAATAATAATAATAATTTTTTTTTTATTTTTTACGTAGGTGATGGGATGGATTAACGCACAGAGACAACTACTTGTTCCCTAATGTCGGACTCATACCTATACCGAGTAAAACACTTACTGCTGCTGGGGACTTAGCCAGGAATCGTTTATCATATTATGTCGTGCTTGAGTCGCTTTCTTCGTCCTTTAGGCTCGATGCTGTCTGTTCCTAATTCTTTATCCTTTTTACATAGCAGATGCTATCCAGGTCAATTTTTATCGTTCGAAGGATTTCCTGCATTCAGTAGGCTGTCAAGTTCGATCTTTCCTCTTTTTGGAGAATGTTCTCCACTATGCCATCGGAAGTCATTTGTCTGATTTTCATTTCCAACTCTTGCTTACGTTGTACCTAACGTTCACAATAGAAGTAGGTCGTCTTTTGTTCCTGAGCAGTACAGACTCTCTCTTGATCTTCCTCGGTCCATCTTATATAGGTAGGCTCGGAAGTATCTGTGCCCGTTCAGGAAATGGGTCAAGTAATAGTTGGTCTCACTGTACCGCCTCTCCGTCCACGTCTTCACGTCTTTGATCAGTTTCGCGGTCCAGGATCCTCTCGCGTAGTGTTTCAAAGACGTCTACCAGCATCGGAAGGTCTTTTCTATCTCCTCTTTGCTTTGTACCGCCGTTCCAACCTCGATTTTCCTGAGGTGCACCGCTTAACATTCTTTCACCAAGAGCGCAATTGGTATGACTCCAGCGATTATTAATATGGCTGGTTCAGACACCGTCCTATACGCAGAGGCATTTTTAGTGTTGCTCTCCTCTGTACCTGCGTCAGACTTTTCCGGTACGACTTCTTGCTAAGCGAGTCCGCCCACACTTCAGCACCGTAGAAGAGGACTGAGCGATTATTAGCAATCGGCGCTTACTAGCTTTAGGCCCGGGGATGTTGGCCATAAGCCTACGAAAGAAGTAACGCCCTTCGCAGCATTACTCGGAGTTTGCTGGATCTGCGCCACGAAGTTCAGCCTTCGGTCGATCATGATACCCAGATACTTGATTGCAGGCTTGGACTCCACTGCTATGCCACCAACTTGCGAAGGGAGGGTAATGTTTATTATCATTTTTGTAAGGATGACTATTTCCGTTTGTTCTAGCAGCAGGCCGTGGTCTGTCATACAGCCGTTTACTGTCCGCATGACTTGGTGCAGCTTTAGCTGAGCCAGTTCAACATATCTTGCTGCGATTAGGACCGTGATATCGTCTGCATATCTCACAAGGAGCGTCTCTTCTGGCATTTCAGTCCTCAACGAACTGACGTACGACACATTCCAGAGGTCCGACCCGAAGATCGGTACCTGGGCAGTTCTGGCCGCGACCTTCCTTCTTCTCTGCCTTCTGTGATCTGATACAGTAGCTTTCGGTCCCTCAGGTAGTTATCAAGCATGCGCAGGAAATACTTCGGTACTTGGAAGTTATTTTCCAGCGTGATCATAATGTCATTTTATCTTGCGGAATTAAAAGCGTTCTTCACGTCAAGCGTCACCAGTAAGACTACTCGACAGTTGTGATCCTCCGCTTTCCGCACTGCTTGCGTGATCTCCTGAATCGCGTTGATTACCAATCGTCCAATTCTGAATCCGTAATGTTTCCGTGGCAGGTTGCCGGCCGCCTCAATCGCGGGCCTTAACATCATTTATCAACTGTTTCCCTTCAGTTTCGTGTCGAGCATGCTCAACGGCCGATAGGACAATGGCAACCTTTGGTCTCCTTTGCCCTTACCGATGGGCACGAAACACACTTTTTTTATCGCGAAGGAAAACTCCAGTTGTTAAACAGGCATATACGCCTTTAACAGAAGGCCTGTATTTTGCTGGACTACTATTTTAAGGTGCTCGTTTGATATGTCATCGGGACCTGGTGCCTTTTTGTTTCGTAAGATTCGGGCCGTTTTCTCTAGCTCTTTTGCGCTGAAGAAGAGAAAGTCTTTTACTTGGCAAAGGTCTATCTCCCGCTTGATGGAGGGTGCCAAGAAGAGGGTACCCACGATGTTTTTCATGGAGGTTGTATGCATAACTTGGGTTGATCTCGGAGCCCCGAGCTTCTAGGTTACAATTTTGTTGTCCAATCTCCATGGATTTGTACTAATATCCTCCACCAACTTCCTTCAGCAGCCGACCTTGCTTTTGTTCATGGCCCGGCGCAGTTGATTTTTCGCGGCATTGTATTCCGTAGATTTGGCGTTTATTTTGCTACCTTTCCTTGCCCGTTGTGCAGCACGTCTCAATTTCAGGCACTTTCGACGCAGCTCCACGATCTCTGGAGACCACCAATATGCAGGTCACTTGCCATAGCGTGGTCTCTTGCGCGGAATGTCGGATTCGCAAGCTGGGACGACGTGGTGGATAGTAGATCCGATAAGTGTTTCGGTCACGACCTTCCTTATTCCTTCGGGTCCTTCGGTAATTTCTATTTCCAAGGATATTGTATTAATGAAGTTTGCGGAGTCCATCTTGTAAATATTCCATATGCGTGAAGTCGTTTTGTTTTCTCTGCCCCTCCGTGATTCTCCGTGTATAATAAAGGTAATGTATTGGTGATCACTTTCAGTGTAGTCCTCGTTTACCTTCCACTCCTCGATCCGCGATAACAGGCGCTTATTTGCAAGGGAGATGTCTGGAATCGTTTCAGTTTACCCGGGGTGCCGGAAAGTCGTGGTAGAGCCAACGTTCAAGACATAGAGCCCTATTTTGTCCGCCATTTGTACCACGTATTTGCCTCTCGCGTTTTGATGATGTATTTACCACTCGATCGCCATAACATTTAAGTCATTCGGCCACCAAAATGTTACCTGTTGTGTTCCTGACCACTTCCTCCAGCATGTCTATTTTTTCCCGGAATTCGTTCGATGTGAAGTAGCAACTAAAATAAGTAACCTGACGATTTTTAATCCAAACGAAGCCAAGGCGACTTCCGTGACTCCTACTGGTATTTTGCTTGGTTCCAGGATCCAAATGGCAATTGTGCTGTGAGGTTCAGAGAACCATAAAGACAATTTCTTATCCCTATTTTGTTTACTGATCAAGAGCAGATCTACCCTCTTCTTTGGGCCAGCTGATACAGTAGTTTTTTGGAAGTCTGGCTCCTATTCATGTTAGCTTGAAGTATTTGCGTCATTGCAGGAGCTTTTTGGCTTTATTGAGAGCATCCTTGAAGATGCTACAACGCCCCGATTCAGGAGTGCGGTCACGCTTGAGTTATTCTTGTCCTTTATCCGCCTCCGTGCATAACATGCAATTTTCCGGGACCAGGCATTCTCTCGCTTGATAATTAGTTTTTCCACATTTGTAGCAGTGTTTGCTTTTGTCCGGACCCATGCAGTTCCACGCGGTAGGCTTATTTCCAAAGTATATGTACCGCCCTCTGCCTTATTTTGCAATTGACTCATCCTACCTTAATATGCTCTGATTTTAAAATCAGTTTGCTCCTTGGACCTCTACGACGGCTATTTTGAGTCCTCTTCAGATTGTCTTCGTAGTCCAGATCTTCATTTTCTATTCGGATCCCACCAGTATGTCTCTTCTGATAGCCTCTTTCACTTCTTGGGCCGTGGTCAAGCTATCGAGATTTCTAATCTCTATCATCACGCTAGGATCCAGATGATGGACCGCCGCCTTGTCCTCTAGGATGTTTCTAAGCGTGTCTCCAAAGGCGGCCTTGTCTTTAGTGCCCCTGCTCAATTCCAGGAAAACATCCCTTGCCCATGTTTAGCGGATCGATCTTACCTCTGCCTCGGAGTCCTTTGGTTTTGTTCTGCTACGGATTTCGCTGAACACGTCCGCATAGGTTCTTCCTTCATTGGGGTTGATCAGGAGTGTTTCTAGACGAGGCTTTGAACGCCAATATATATTCTTTTTTTCGTTTTGCCATTTTTGGCCTTTCTCACATTTTCCAGGTATCTAGGCGGGTGTCTTCTTCTTTTGCTTCCGTCGTCTTTTGGCTATATCCATCCAGGTAGGGTGGGAGGCGCCTTCTTCTTATTTTCGGCATACTTCTCTACCGGATTCAACGCTGCTTGTATTTTGTTGGCCTCCTCTATTGTTCCATCTTGGGATGCCATACCACGTGTTTGAGAAGATGCTGTTTGTGTGCGTTGAGTCCTTCCGGAAAGCTCTGTGGCCTTCCACATAACTCGCAGCTGAGCAATGACATCCAGGGCTTCTCCTAAGAGGACGATGCCTTTCTTGACATCTGCACTGAAATTTCTTTGCCGCTTGGTTACACTTTTCATGGCCTTTAGTTTCTTCTTGCATTTCGCTAATTCCTCCTCTGCTTTTCTCCTCGTACACTCGATGTGATCATCAATGGAGAAACCCTACAACAAGATTTTCCCGAATTCCTCTGTTTTTGGCCTAGCCATATTTTTTTGTTTTTCTTCCTCTCTACTTCTTTTATTTTTTTGAGATATCTCATTTATGGGCGTTTGTGGTGGTGTTCGCCCGATCCTTGATCTCCTTTCGAAAGGATTGTTGCAGCATGTAGCTTCTGATCTGATGACGGCCAAGACAATTACCGACATAGAACTGCAGTAGTTAGATGACGACGACTGCCAGAATACTTGCGTACACTGTTCAGCCGCCGCAATTGGGGGGTTCGCCCCCCTGTAGCGTAACTCTTTTTCTTCATTAATGCTACCCATAATTGATTTCTTATTCTGGGTGTCCATCCCATAGCTATTTTTCGACCCCAGAAATTCCCGGTACCTTATATATCTACAATGCGTCTCCCTATCCTCCACAAAGGGAGGCGACCAATGGGGAAATACCAACCCCACATGGGAAAAATAATAATAATAATAATAATAATAATAATAATAATAATAATAATAATAATAATAATAATAATAATAATAATAACTATAATAACGATATAAACAATGATAATAACTATGATAATAATATTAACTATAATATATAAAAATAATTTAATATTTACGATATTAAAAATGATAACTATAAAAATAATAATAAAAATAGCGACTTTGACGTAAATAACGATATCAAAGATAATAACAGTAATAATTATGATAGTAATAACAATAATAATAATAATAATAATTACAATGAAACGATAGTAAGAATGATAATAATAACAATTATAACGATAATAGAGAAAAGGATGATATCAATTTTAATAGTAATAGTAATAATCATTATAATAATAATAACGATAATAACAACAATAATAATAGTAATAATAATAGCAATAACGATGAAGATAATAATAATAACAATAAAATAATAATATTTACGATAATAACGGTAATAACAATATTAACAACAATAATATAATGATACTAGGGATAATAAAGATAAATATAATAATAATAATAATAATAATAATAATAACAATAATAATAATGATAATAGAGATGAAAACGATTACAACGATAATAATAACGATAATGAAGATAATGACGATAATAGTAAGAAGAATTATAACGATACTATCTATAAAAATAATAGCAACGATAACAGCGATAATAGCAATAATAATAACAGTGATAATAATAGTAATAATAAGGATGATAAAGGTAATAATAGTAATAATTATAATAAAAAGTTAAATAATTATAATTGTAACGATAATAAAAATAATTTTGTTAATAGTAATTATAATAATAGAAATAATATGAATAATAATAATAATATAATAATAATAATAACGATAATAATAATAAGTTTATTTCTGCCCTCTGACCAGTGCGTATTGTACTTTTTATTTCTAATTGCGAAAACTTATAAATGTATAATTTCGGTAATTTTATAAATATTTAAACAATATTTAATGTACGCGTAGTACAATAAATTAATACTTAAACAATAGTACATTAATTTAAAGATTATAAAGAAAGAAACGAGTGAGAAACTAAAAATAATTTTAAAATAAAATTCCAATAGAGTTTTCTCTTGCGCTCCGACCTGTACATATCGCGATTCTCTTTTCTAAACGCGAAAACTTATAAATTAATATTTTCGGTAATTTTATAATTATTTAAACAATTTTTATTGCACGCGGGATAGAATCGAGTAATATTTAAACAATAGTACAATTATCTAAGTATTCTCTCGTACTCCGTCTAGTGCACATCGGTACTCTCTATTTGTGATAGCGGAACTTAAAAATTAATAATTTCGGTAATTTCTTAATTAATTAAACAATCCTTAACATACATAGAGCACAATAAAGCAATATTTTAACAATAGTAGGTTTGTTTAAGCATTATAAAGAAAAACAAAAACCTAAAATAATTTTAATATAAAATACTGATACTTCAAAGATCTTCTTTCTTAACGGTTGTGAGGGCAAAAGAACCTAGTGGAGTCAACCATCGCATTATGCAATGCATCGGGACCTAGGGTTCTGGGGAATTCCAACATTTGCAATAAAGATAAGTCGGATCATCTTTGAAATCCTTCCAGACTTAAGTATAAACAGAAGATTTTTAGAACACTTTAAATGTAAATTCTTTGGTAAACAAAAGGAATTAGAACTACTTCTAGATAGAAACGAAATTCAAATTTTATGAGTACAGAAAACGAGATTTTTGGATGAAAATGTGATAGAAACAAAAGATTATAGAATCTTTAAAGGCAAACCTGCGATTAAAATAATGAAAGGAATGCCACTCTTGGGAACACCCATTTATATCCATAAAAAATTATTAGACAGTGTAACTGAATTCAAATCTCGCTCAGAAAGGATGTCTTTTTTGTCAATAAAATGCAAAAATAAATTATATATTTTTATTAATTGTCATGAGCCAATAAATGAAGACAACAAGAAGAACCCAAATAAAGTAAAATAATTCTGGAACCTCCTGAACGATGAAATGTCTAAAATTTCAAAATCAAATGTAATGATATTACTTGGAAATTTCAATGCCCAAATAGGAGGAGAGAGAATTCATAGACCAATAATGGGAGAATATGCTGCATACCAAAGAACAAACAGA
>NC_062196.1:300000-462500 GCF_912470025.1 Vespa velutina
TGAATTCATGCTTTTCAGTCTCATATTTATATTTATCTTTGATCTTTTTTTGATTATTATAAATCATCATCATATGTATTCTAGGATGTACAATAGCTCTCAAATCTTTTGACGTTAAGTTTCACGCATTACTTTGTAAACGTTTATAAACACTGCTATTTTTCTCTGTTTCTCGGCTCAATTATTCTTTAATCCTTATACAGTACAGAGGTTTTTTTCGTTACAACTCGAAAATATCGGATTGATGTTGAAAAACCTATTTCTTTAAAATTAAAATTTCTTGTCAATCGCCGAAAAGTCATTTGACATTTTTGATTCTTGCCAATAAATAATTATTGCTGTATACACATACGCTTGTAAACTTCTTTTAATATAATAAATTATGATGAAATAACATCGAAAAGAATATTCAATGAATTTTAAAGAGATTGTAATATGTACTTTAAAAGAAGGACCTAGTCAATTAGAAATCGTCTGCTGTTTTAGTATATCTCGACTGGTCAGTCGAGTTATAATCATTAATATAAAGTACAAGGAAATGTTAATCATAAATCCAGTCAAGGAAAGCCTTGTAAAACAACTATAAGAATCAATAAGATTATCAAAAGTACCTCAGTCGCTGATCCCCGCAAGTCTACACGTCAAATTATTAGAGAAATACAGCAAAATTATGGAATTAAAAAAATCTATCAGTGCAAAAAATAGGAAGACTAAAATTGATTGCTAAGGGCGCCAGTCCTTCATTCCATGTAGAAGATACAATTGATCGCTTTTTTATTGGGACATTTTAAGAAAATAAATAATACATTATGTTAGAAAAAAAATGCTACAGAACTGAATATTCCAATAGGATAATGATCAAAAACATTGAGTTAAGCTAATAGAAGAATATTTTACAAAGAGGAAGATCAACATTTCGCAGTGGTTTAATCAAAATTCAAACTTAAATCTTATAGAGTACTTGTGGAAAAAATAGGATAGACATATTAGAACACAGAATTACTTAAATCAGAATAATCTTTTTAAAGCTTTGGATAAAAATCTTTTCAATGCGAATGGATAAAAATTCCACAGGATCAAATAATGAAACTTATCAGATCCATGCCCAAATGTGAGACTATATTATCGGTAAAGAAATGTACAACTAAGTATTAGTATTTCATTAACTTATAAAATAATTATGATCTATTTTCTTTATGCAATTACAGTAAAATCATTAAACATAGTAATATCAAAAGACTTATGACCTTTGATAAAGTAAATTTTTATTTATATAATATTCATTTAAATTGAATACGATATATTTTTATTATAGATATGAATTACTATATGTAAATTATAAATTATGATGCTTAATATATGTATAATGTAATAGCATTAATGTAATTTATGTTATGAATAAAAAACTATTTGTCAAAAGACTTTTGAGCGCTACTGTACATGATGTATATAAATATATTCTTTTACTTCTACTTATTAATGTATTATTTTTGTTATTATATTATATATTATTATTATTATAATAGTAGTGTAAAAGTAATAATATAAAATGGACTACTCCTATAGAGAAACCATAAAAAAATAACACTGGGAATTCTTACCTTGTAAATAATGTAGAACGATACGAATTCATATTTTATCAAAAAAATATATAATATGTAAGTATGTATTCACTAATTATTATTTTTAATAAAATAATCGATAAATGTATATGCTTTCGAACGAAACTATATTGCCACTGTGTTCTATCTAGCACAGATCATTGCAAAACACATATCTACTATCAGTGGAGAGAATAAATATAAAAAATTGGATAATAACGCATTACTACATTATCAAATAAGAAAGAATTTCTAAAAAATGTCGACTTTCAGTATAGGAAATATATAAAACTATTATGCATTTTTAATCGCTTATTAATTTAAAATATATAGTTTTACTGTTACGTTCCAAGGATTTTGAAAAATTAGAAAAGATTTTTTTTGCTTATCATATGCACATAAACTTTACTTTTCCCAGTTTTAAATATTGTTCCTATTATTCTATATTTAGATTTCACTCTTTTGTCTTTACAAATCAATTTATTATCTATGTGAAAAACTAATTACTTATTAGTTTAAAATGTACGTTATCACTTTTATATTTACTTTTATATACCGTAGTATTCAACATATATATATTATCACATGTATATATATAACTTGTTATATATATAAAAACTTCTACATATATAAATATATGTAGAAAACTACGGTATATAAAAAAAAATATAAAAGTGATAATGTACATTCTAAACTAATAAGCAATTAGTTTTTTGTGAACCTGTATTTTAATTAGGATTTAAATGTAATTGCAAAAAAAAATAAAAATTAGTTGATTATATTTATTTACGTCGATAGAATAAAAAAAAACTGATCATCCAGTCTCGAACCTACCTCATTCCTGTAGTACGAATCTAGATACTTGCCATTATACTTCATATTGATTATAGGATTTCTGCATTTCTAGTATATAATATATAAAGCGAACTACAAATTTTTCTAAAATTAAATCTTAAAATCTTAGTTCCATTGATATAAACAAATATTTCCTTATTTTTTCCATAGAATCATCTGTTCAAAGCTCATTAAAATGCTTGAGTGAATTACCGTAGCTTCTCCGTGTGAACATCCTTAAATGCATTTCATTGCGTTTGAAATAGATTAGAAAATCGGAGCATCATCAGTTTACACAACAAACAGACAATCGTCAACTTCACGGAACAAACGCACACCGTTTAAGGGTTTATGTGAAAATCAGTAGTGAGAATATGAGGAATTTTCCCTTATGCTTCAAATTTCGAAAGATGCCACGTACGAAATATTTTCTTCGCGAAAAATATCGAAAACAGCGTTTACGCGAACAATGAGTTCAGGCGTAATTCTTGACCGATTTTGATGAATAAGATTTCATTTTGAAGGTGAAAGTTTAAGCGAGAATCCGCTTTTTCGAATTTTTGAAAATGCTTTATTCTTATGCAAAAATTATTCTCGAAAAGGCACCATTCCTTGACACGATTTAAAAAGAAATAAAGCTTTTTTCAAAATTTGAAAAAGCGGAGTTCTTATTTAAAACTTCATCTTTAAAATAAAATTTTGTTCATGAAAATCGATCAAGAATTACACTTGGATTCATAGTTCGAGTAAACCATTATAAAACCAAGAATGATGAACAATACAAAAATGCATGCAAAAATGGTTGCATCTACTATTTATTTACTAACACTTATTATATATTAATTGTTATACATACAATAAATTATCAAATTAGAATCCATGCCTTTATTATTACATAAAAGATTCATGAACATAAGAAGATAAATGCTTGGAGTTAATCAACAATGACGAAATATTCTATTGTGTTTAAAGAAACATTCAGGGGTCTAATATTTACAATATATACATAGCAATTCCCAATGTTTTGAAAATAATTATAAGTATTTATTCTAAAATGTACTATTATTCAACAAATATAGAATATATTAATCGCACAGCTTCTTCCGCCAAATAGTTATTGTTTACAATTTAAAAAATCATAAATTGAATCATATACAAATTATAGAAATAATTAATTTATAATAATACAGTCATTTTATAATAATACTGAGATGGAAACTAATAAATATATCTTTATAAATATTTAAATCTTGGCCGACAGTAAAACGATTAAATAAATTAATATGTTAAAATGTTATTACAAATTTCTAATAAATTTATAGCATCATAACATGGTTTATAGCAATATAATATCATAAATATGTGCATTAAAGATATTATTTATATTTTTATTACTTGATCAAATCTGTTTTGTCTTCATTATAGATATTACTATCTATGTTGATCATGATCTAGAAGTGCATTGAAATGAAATATATTATAATTTACTCCTTTATCAAAACAATAAAAGTAGAAAGAGAGGGGGAGAGAGAGAGAGAGAGAGAGAGAGAGAGAGAGAGAGAGAGAGAGGGAGAGAGAAAGAAAGAAAGAGAGAAAGAGAGATAGAGAGAAAGAAAGAGAAAGAGAGAGAGAGAGAAAGAGGTTGGATTAATTATAAATTATGTAACCAGTGGAAAAATAAATAAACATGATCATTTCTCTGAACTAATATTTACCATGATGTTGCAGAAAATTCGTCAAATGTATCAAATGCTATAAGAAGAGAGATTAATATTAATACTTAGCCTATTTAAATCAGTATATAAACGTTGCACAAGATAAATAATGGCGGGAAAAACCGATCAAAATTGAAATATTTTATCGTACTCACAAATATGTAATATATATGAATTATATCGATATTTAAACTTTGGTATCCTTTTCAGATTCATCGGGAGTATCTAGCTTCACTATCTTTTTCTCTTCAACTTCTATATTGGTTAAGTTTGGTGAACTCCTTGCTTGTGGTATGATGATTTGCAGAGAAGTTGGGACGCTGTGAATGGTTTTCCGACGAGCCAGCAACGAAGGTCGTCTCTCATCTGTTCTCCAATGAACACCCTTCTTATCGCTAGATCCGGTTGAAGAACGTTGTCTTTGAAGAAGATAGTTAGAAAAGCTTTCTGATCTCTGTTTTATAGTTTCTCTGAAACGCTGTAGATCTATCGCTTCTAGTTGCGCATCTGAACATTCCGAAGTATCCGCTAAAACGAATCGTTCAAATTGTTTAACGTTCCTTAACTTATCCATTGTATTATCGTCCTGATCCTCTATATAACGATCGTCAACGTCTTCATGAAAAAAAGCAGAGTTATCAAAACCTTCGCGATTCTCTTGATCTTCGGCTTCGTCGGTAAATGAAATCTGTAAAGCTGGTGGGACGCATAGTATTTTAGGAGCAGTGAATGGTGCGGGCGTGTCGGGATCTCGATGACGGTTTATTCCTGATAAGTTGGTGGCACTCGGCCAAGGTTGCAGCAATATCTTGGGTGTTTTTATTGCTGCAAAGAAAGGCTTTCGATTCGACTCAATTCGTGGATTCGCATGCCTAGCAATAGCTGAAAATTTTCTCATCGCACCAGTCAAACGCCTGCGTTGTTGATCGCCTTGCTCAGCTTCGCACTGTTGTTGTTGTTGTTGTTGTTGTTGTTCTTGATTATCTAATTGAAGAACCGTTTCACTAGAGTTACTAACCATCGATGGAGTTGTTTGAGGTGACCCGCTAATCTGGCTGAAACAAACGAATCTAACTTAATAGAGTTCGTATATAAAATCTTTAAAGCTCGCCCATAAAAAAATATCTACATTTTCATCTTGCACGCAGCATGCACACATACGCACATATTAAATTAATTGAAAAAATATATATTTGATAAATTAATTAAATTAACTAATTTCAACCTTACCGCTTTTCAGTCATTGGACTATCAGTATGCGTTACTAAACTAGCACTCGACGTACGAGGTGTGTTTCTGGGTTCTTCCTCTTCTTCTAATATTCCTGGTAAGAACATTGTTTGTTTTTCTTCTGGCACCCTAAACATCGTAAAATTTTTTGCTGTCATGTTACAATAATTTTTTTTCTCTCGTGTTCAACATCAAAGAATAAACAATCGAAAACCAAAACGAAAACTCACGGCATATCTGCAACGCTGCCACGATAAGTCTTTCTCTTGTAAGCTGCTGCTGCTTCGGTGTAAGGTAAGATAAGATTTTCTGCATCAAAGTAAATATCTTTTACGAGAGGCGGACAGCGAGTCATCAAAGTATCCACGCCCAAATATGATACCTAAAGCAAACGCAAACACTCGCAAGTTTTCAACTAGACAAACTATTGATGATCGAAAAACATGACGATCTTACCTTGACATGACGATCAATAAGCCAATTCAATTCGAAATCCTCGTCATCGTCGCCAAAAGGATTTATCAATTGTTCAGCTACCTGTAGTGAATTATCAAATTAGTTTCTATATCATTTTATTATTCATATTGAACTTGCCTTTAATAAACCCATGAAGAAAAAAAATTGTAGAATCGTGAATAGAGGACAATATATGTCAACTTTTAGCTGAAATTGTTTTTGATTTCCCTCGATATATTGACGACCAACAAGTGCAACTGCAAAGAAACTGTACGTTGCTAGGGTCACGACCTGCGTGTAAACCAAAGGTATGGAAACCCAGTCATAACTCCATAAGAGTCCACATTTAGAGCGAAAATCATTGAATTCCTACAACGTATATATACATATATATGTATGTATGAAAAATTTGAAGGGGTTTGTATACTTATTTTGCTAAAAGAATTTATCGGGACTAGAATCAGAAATTGTTAATTGTTAAAGCAATTATATGAGACATTACCAAGACAAGAAACGAAGTTGAGCCGATAAGTAATCGCAAAAGTCATTAAATCGCTCATATTTAATCTTGAGAAACAAAGTCATCGTTGATGGAGCATGACGATCTTTGCGTTTCGACGAAACAAATACTCGATATTGACGCGTAGCTACGTGTAAGGAAGATTATAAATTTAAAGAAAATTTTCCTCGGACGACAATTAGATCGCACTTGATAATTTTTAAGAAATTCGTTTCTTCCCATCAATGAAATCCAAGTAAACAAACCTCCATAATTATTTTTAAACCTTGCGCATCGGGCAACCTATGGTTTCGACGTGCTTCCTTCAACAGATTGATAAACCATGTACATGGGATCCAGTAGGTATTGAATTCGAGACTTGGTACCGATTGAAATAAATCCAATTCCAAGGAAGTCATGAAACCTGTGACATATTAATTACTGAAATAATAATAGAACGCTTTTGTAGACGATATTTTACTTTACCGGAATCTACCACGTGATCGAGAGTTGGAAACCGTCTTTTTACCGCCGAACTAATGGAACGTAGTACAAGTATTAGGGAGAGATTCAAATATCTCATAAGACCTCTCCGCAACATACGACCGTATTCATCATCTCCGCTAACATAAAGTGCCACTAGATGCATAACCCTAGAAATAAATAAAGAATTATCTTTAAAAAAAATATAATAATAAAATTAAAAACATACTTATCCGGCCAAGGTATCGCATTATATTGTTTCCACCATCTATCAGCTACGTGGGACACGTAAAATCCTAGCACGAAGCTAAGAGGAATTAAGTTAATGAACGTATCACAATATATCACGAATTTCTCAAATTCCCTGTAAAAGAAATAGAGAATTTTATTCATTGCAAGTCGAAATCTGTCAAATTCAGCGCATACCTCTTTTGTAAATCGGTCAAAGCATGACGATAAATAGCCGAGAGTGATGCGAACATAATCACAAAGAGTACAAGTTCTCTGTAAATAAGCTTGTAGAGCGAACCCCTCCACATAAGCAGAAGTCTGGTAAATCCTCCGCTCGTGGAGCTGGCAACTTCGTATTGATAAGAGACGGTCATCTTTTATCCATTTAGAAAAATCTCGTTTTCCCTTTTGATTTCATATAGTTATTCAATTCCTTTACGTTGCGCTTAAATTTTAACTTTTCGGTCTATGAGTCAAAATATAATTATAAGGTATAGAATAAGTAGAAAAATTATTCATAAAGAATCGATCGCACATTATCTTACATTTCGATATGCTGACATTTGCATAGTTCGAAATCCAACCATAATCGATCGTTATGATGGAGTACAGTGCACATTAATATTTTAGTGCTTAGTAAAGTAACGTACAGTCCTGCCATTTCATAAATAAATTGTGACGTCAGGCTACCCTTTATCTGTAAATTACAAGTGAAATAGCTGTCAGTTTCTAGGAAATAAGAGGATGAAATACGACCATCGCTCATTCTACCTACCATTTGCAAATGTATCGCATTCTTTAGAAATATCGAAAAGATATAATGTAGCTACCATGCTATGACCACAAACGGTACATACTGCACCTTTAAGGAAGAATCGGAATATAAGCTTTCTTGTCGAATATAAAATGTCCTTCAATATTATTCTATTAATTCTATTATAAGATTGCATTAAGATTTTTAAAGTTGAAACAAAGTCGCACGTTCTTTCGATGAAATGAAATTAAAGCAATCCTTGTAGGTTGGCGTACACATTCATCTTATCGTAAAATAGAATTTCGAAACTCTATTGACGTTTATACGTGTAGCTCCTTCGAGTGTTGGAATCCAGAAATATCGAATTTCTAGTCATGATACTTCGAGATCATTTCGTATCTTTTAATGATTTAAATAGCCACGGTCATCTGATACGAACGACCATTGCCTAAAGATAATGAAACAATGAAATTTGTCGTTTCGCCGGCAATTTACAAGCAGATCTACATAGAAGCAGCTAGAAATAGTCGCGTCGCCCGAAGGGGTAAAATCGGTTAGAACCGGAAAGAACTAGGCCTAGGTCTTTGCGCCAGACGTATCTACGTATATGTCTCTCTATAACGACATCATTTATCCTAAAACGTGTTGCAACT
Source organism: Vespa velutina (assembly GCF_912470025.1). NCBI lineage: Eukaryota > Metazoa > Arthropoda > Insecta > Hymenoptera > Vespidae > Vespa > Vespa velutina. The sequence continues at coordinate 308,457 of NC_062196.1, forward strand.
ACTTATTGACAAATAAGTACTTAGAAGGTGCATATACTATCTCAAGAAGCATTATAAGAACACCCAAAAGTTCATTCCACTATAGGATAATGTTATTTATTAAATAAATTTTCGTATCATTGTAATAGACAAGAATTTGAAAAATATTGATGATGAATGAATACAAGACGATGTCATATAAATATTTTCTTGAATGGCAATATTATTTGAGATGCAAATTATGTCACGAACGAGACATCGTAGTTTCAACGCCAACGCAAAACATGTTGGCGTAACTGGAAATCTTTTTTTTTCTTTTTACAGTCGCGTCGCAAATAATATTAAATATTAGGATTCGCGCCAGTATGCACCGTCGTTGATAAATATAGCATCGGTCGTCGAAGTACCCACTGTCTAGATAAACATACAATTTACAAAAGATTTCCGGACGTGGGAGTTTTGTGGAACGTGCCGTATCTCGTTCGACTATCGTCACTTATTTTAATCATTCTAATGATTTTTTGGAAACTTTCATGTTCCGTCCTTGAATCTGAATTATTCTGGTGCTCACTGATCTTCAGGCACAACATTAGAAAAGAATAATTTTCTCATCGAGTTGTCTTAAATATTTAGTAGATAGTTTAATATTAATTTACATTTTTCTTTTAAACATTTAATTAGAATAAATTGTTATATTTCTTTCCATATATCTATATACATACGATCTATTGTCTCCGAAACTTAACTACGTTCATCGTTCAAACGACTACCGAATTTATCGTCTTGGCACAAGAGACGCTAGTAGCCACAGAAAGAGGCCTTCAAATTTCTCATGTCTACTCGTAGCCTGATGCGCTCTCTTTATTATTATTATTATTATTATTATTATTATATACCTAATATATCTGTAGTCCGACAATAAATAAGTATATAAGCTATATGATTAACCAGTTTTCGCATGTATTTCTGTCACCATGTTTCGCGAATATACATACGAGTAACAGAATGTACATACGAATTATGAGAAATTTTGAATATTCATAAAAGAGGTATATAAATACACGTAAGCCTTCAAATTTAATAGTTTCGTTATCAGTCAATCGTGACGAAGACTCAGTTCCTCACGAGTTATTATCGAGTGAATGTTTTTTAAAAGATTAATATTTTTATTTTCTTGAGAAATACTATTGATGATAGTTTTAAATATTTAACAATTAATAATCTTTTTCCTTTCTCAATCAATGTAGCATTATATTAAAAAAAGCATTAAATATCTTTAATCATCAAAAAATGCAAAACTCATCGAGATGTATTCTGTTGATAGATTCATAAAAGTCAAATATCTGCGAACGAGTTGCAGCATCGAAATACAAATTTTGAGACGTAAACCTTGAAATTAAATATATTTCAAACGTATATTTAAAACGACGAATTTATGTATCCTACGTTGATTTTGACACTATCGTGGGTGTAATTAAAATCTTGATATTAATATGGCTACGTGGAAAAATATTTAAATAAAAAACGCATCCTAAATTTTTTATCGATGTTTCGCGTATACGCCGAAATCGTACGTGAGATATCGATAAACAAATTTAAATGTTATTTCTCTCGTAAAGTATTACTGTATTTTAAATGACGATCAAAAATAAAAAAATATCCGGTTTGTCAAGAAATCACCTTTCTTCGATTTATTTTAAATAATATGCACTTTCTCGAAATCTTTATAAATGAAAGAAAATATTTTTGTTGTGAAAGTGCAATGATATAAAAAAAAACATAAAAGAAAGAGAAAAAACGAATAATTCAGTAGTTATTTTAATACAAGTCCATTAGTTTTTGGAGAGAATTGCAATACAACGTCGAGAACAATCATTAACGATCGTTCATTTTTATTCATATTGTTAAAAAGAGTCAATGTGTTTAATTATGGAATTCTTACCGTTCATACCCACGTAGCAACAAAATATGTAGACATAGAATATTTTAATTGACTCCTGTTCAGTTATGTAATTGCAAATTATTTACTTTGCTATCTTCATTCAATAGCAAATTATTCTAAATTTAATATAAACTCAATCGTGAAATTGTTAAAAGATTTTATGTGTATTTCGATTTAACGATATGTTTTATATATTTTAAATACTCTTGTTTTTAGTTCTTATGTCCAGTTCCATATTCATTATACGTATTTAACATAGTTCAAAAGTATTACACAATCTTTTTCTTATCTAAATCACTATAATTTTTTAATCTCAATATAGCTAACAATTACATCTATAAAAACTTATACCGATCTATTATATCACTTGAAATCACTCGATTGTATATAAAAATTCTAAATTATAAACTTTAATATACAGTAAACAAATCGACGTTAAATTAAAATTTTCACGAATACTAGCAAACCGCAGATTAAGCATCTCGAAGAAACCTTTCTTTTCTTTGGATGCGCACCTGACACTCGTCCGTTGAGAACTGCTTCGGTAGTCAGTATCATCCCTTCGGATATGTATTAACATTGAAGCCTGCTCGATGTCGATCCAATGGAAAGTATCCAAAATCTATGAGTTCGAATGTCAAGCTCATTTCGTATATTTTGAAAAGCAGATTTCTTACTTCGAATTTTTCTTACAAGGTACGATTTCGATACGATCCTTTAATACCTTTTAAAAGCGCGAAAATATAAACATGTTTAATTATTTCATTGTAATAAAGATACATATTCAGGTTCTTTCGAATACGATCGTTACTCTAAGTTAATTTAGAAATGTAAAAATTGTATAAACATATATACACGTTCGTTTATCATGTAAATTTTATTTTTTTTATTAACAAATTAAACATAAATATAAGATTTGTGTACAGCCCCCATTTCTAACCTCATAGATACGGTTCTGCGTACTCGATCGAACTGCCATATAGCGGAAAAAACTTTAACACTACAGTATAAAGTAAGTAAAAACCTTTATCGGGTAATGCGTATAGGTTAATATAAATTGATGATTTATAAGTTTTCTGGGACTTACGAATTGAATTTTTCTCTCTCTCTCTCTCTCAATAGTAATAAATTAATATAATTATTGATATATATTGTACGTAAGATACATGAATTTGTATTTTATAAAAATTAAAATATTTGACTTATATAAATAAATTGAAAGTTGCTATGAAAGATTTGATGTGTGAATCTTCTCTTAATGTATAAAAAAGTGAAATCAAATAAACTATATCGAAGTAATAACTATTCCTTGCTTCCAGAGCTTTAAGTATGAGCGTTGACAAGTCTGTTTTACTACAAAAACAAGTAAAAGATAATTCAGAAGATTTACAAACTGAATTTCTTGATTTGAAAAATTGGGAAAAGGAAATGAAACGCAAAGACCAGGAGCTCCTCAATCAAAATAATGATCAAGTAAATGTTGTCGTACTTTATAAAATAAATAATTAAAATAATTAAAATAATTATTGGGAAATAATATTCATCTTTTATTTTATTTAAGCTTCATGATAATTATGATATTCGTTATATAGGTTCTACCTCCAATAAGAAGTAAAAAGAAAAAGATAGTACAAAAGCCTGCTACAAAAGAAGAAAAATGTAATACAAATACAAAACGAATTAAATCAAGTGATTATTCTGCTTGGGATAAATTTGATGTAGTAAGTCCTTCAATTTTTTCGTTTTTATGATTTTTATATATTTAGATAGCACATATTATATCACAACTAAATTTTATATAAAAAGAATTAAGAATTATTATTTTTATATTAAAATTAATTTTTGATTAAAATATTTTAATGAAGGAAAAAGCTTGTAAAGAAATAGATAAAACAGATTCATCTGAAGAATCTGAAGAAGAATTAAACGAAGATGCATTAACAACAAAGCATGATTTAGCCACAGAGCATAAACAAAAAGGCAATATATTCGTACAGCAAAAAAAGTGGGATAATGCCATTGCATGTTATAGCGAGGCAATAAAAATTTTTCCATATGATGCAGTTTTCTATGCAAATCGTGCTCTTTGTCATTTAAAAAAAGACAAGTATGTCGTTTTTAATTTGTATATATTTTTGAATATTATATTATTATATATATAGTATTATAATATTATACTTTATTTTATTATAGCTTATACTCTGCAGAAGCTGATTGTTCTACAGCAATACAATTGGACTCAACATATGTAAAAGCCTATCATAGAAGAGCAATTACTAGATTAGAATTAAAACAATATAAAGAAGCCAAAGAAGATTTGGAAAAAATATTGAAATTAGAGCCTTCTAACAAGGAAGCACAAGTTAAACTTACTCAAGTCAATAAAAAACTAGAAGCTAAGGTTTAATATTTATATCTATTATCTTTTTAATTGTAAATCTCCTCATATGTATATTACCCTAACTTTTTTAGCCAGTTATTATATTCGAGGAAAAAGCATTAAAAGAAACGTCAGTAGTAAAAAATATTGGTGAAAAAATGTGGAATTCTAATAATAAAATAAACAAAGAAATAAATAATAAAAAAATAGAGCAAGATGTTGTAAATAAGACAATAAAAAGCAAAACAAAATATATGCAAATTCCAAAATGGTTACCAGAAAAAGATAATGTCGAAATTGTAGAGCCTATTGTAAAACCACCTCACTTACACACAAAAGTAAGGAAATAACGTGAAATTAAAATCAATAAATTTTTAATATTTATTATTAAAATATTAAATACTTAACTATATATTATTTATAGAGATCAATGAAACGTATTGTAGTACAAGATGCAGAATTTGGAATTGCAACATGTAAAAACGAAGCTATCTTAATTAACAGTACAGATAATGTTCAGCAAACTGAATCATCTAATATGGTTGATGATAAAATTGTTATAGAGAATAACACTTTAATTAAACCTTTGGAAGTTGAAAAAAATGTACCAGTAGATCTGCCTAAAGTCCCAAAAACAGCTGTACAATTCCTTATAGATTGGCGCAGAAATAAGTCATCAGAATATCGCTATCATTACTTAAAAGTATTAACTTAACTAATTTAATGTCGCAATAATATATTCACCAATATCTTTTTATGAAATTAATAACTTTGTATTTCAGCAATTACCTTCAAATAGTTTGCCAAGAATATTTCAAGATTCCATGGAATCAGATATTTTCAGTGAAGTTTTAGATATTCTTAGAATTGAATTCATACCGCGAAAAGATTCGATACATCAGTATTTGAAAGACTTAAGTCAAGTAAAGAGATTCAGAGCACTTATCATGTTTATTAATAATGCTGAAAAAGATGGTATGTATGTTATACACATTTATTTTTAACAATATTATACAAATTTATTTTTATTTTAGGAATAAAAATTCTTCTTGAATATTGTAAAAATACTGAAAACAAATCAGAAGAAAAAATAGAAGAATTATATAAAGCATACGAAATTTAAAATCAAAAGAGTTTTAGCTATAAACAAGTTCATAAATTTAATTTGGTATAAATTTTAATGTAAATATATATTTATTACAATAGCAACACAATTAATAACATACGCTTTTATTTTATTTCTATAAATGCTATTTATTTATTCACAATTATGTTACTTTCATGTTGTATTATGTGCTATATTATACTAAATCGATTCGAAGAATATTTTTTCACGTTTTATATATATTATATTTTATATTAAAAAATCATTAACGTCGTTTGGTATATTTACAAAACGTATATTTACAAAAGTACAATCTATATTTCTATTACATACATATCTTCAATATTTATCGCAGTAATGACGAAAATGTATATGTAATGTTAAAAATTTTATATATATAATATATAAAATATATTATTATATATATATATATATATAATTATATATATAATTATACTCCAAACATTACATAAAAATTGTTTAAAATAATACCTTTTATATGTCACCATTTAATAATCTTTGTATTTTTTGGTTATTTTTTATTATTCTTGCTTTTGCTTGATAAATTTTATTTAGTTGGTCCTGAATGTTATTGTCAATTTCTTTTAATGTCATCTGCATCGGATCTATAATCTCTTGCGTACGTCTGAAAATAATAAGTAATATATAAGTAGTATATGTAAAATATTTTTTATATAATGCAATTGCAGAAATTGTACATTTGTTCCTTTTCCAATTGTTTGCTTAGTTGGTTATACTGACTTCTCCAATCATGTAATTCCTTCTGCATCATTTCAATATCTTCCTATATAAACAAAGTACACATAAAACGAACATATGTTCAAATATATTAAATAAGTTTATTAAAGTTTATAGCAATATTCTAGCATACAATTAAAATGATACCTGTAAGTAATCCAATAATTTTCCTAAAGGATTTGTTGCACGAGTTAACATCTGTATCGTACTGCGTAATTTATCAATTTCCTTAATCGCTGCTTCATGCTCGCGTTTTGTACCCGCCTCCCATGCCTAAATTCATAAGAACATCTATATTTCATAAAATCCTTTGTAAAGCGTGTAATTAACATAAACATAACTAAGAACATCCTACAATATCAACTTTCTTTGGTAAAACATCCACATTATCAGTATTGACCAATTCTCTTTGAGTTTCCAAAATTTGTGCTACAAGATGTCCATGTTCTTGAGTTAATTCATAGTCAATTTTATAATTGCTAATATTCTCTAAAGTTGTTTCAATGCTTCCTTTGTTTTCTACAATCACCATATCTTCATTATCATTGTCTTTTATATTTGCATTTTCAATTATTACACTAATATTTCCCATAGGTGTACTAAAATCAAAATATATTATTTTCTATATAAATATTGTTTTATTAATAATATATATTTGAATGTTTGGTTAATGTATATATTTACTACCTTATTTCTTCATTAAGAATCAGGTCAGTTTTTCCTTTCATTTTAGGAGCAGCGGGTCTTGCACTACTTGGCCTGGCAGTAGGTGGTCGTAACAATGTTCTTGATTTAATCATATTTTGTTCTTGTTCACTATTAAATTTATGTTTCTGTAAATTTGATGCATGAATAATTGAATTGTCATGTTCTGCTTGCTGCAAATCATCACTTATATTTCCGTATGTTGGTTCATATTCTGTTTCTAACTTTCCCTCATCTGTAGTCTCTATTGATTTTTTTCTTGTAGATATTGTTTCTGATATTTTTATTGATTCTTTAAACTCACTTCCTTGTTTTGATAGGACTCGTTTTGTTCTACTTGTAGATTCCTTTCTCTGAGTGTATTCATCTGATTTCTTGTCTGTATTTATATTTGTTGAAAGTTTGCTTGTTTTTATTTCTGTGGGAACCACGGAAGATATATGATCCTGTTTCTGTTTAGTTATAGCAGAAGAATGTTTTGTTTTTTGTATTACGGAAGATAGCTCATCTTCAAGTGGCTATATAAAATAACATTGTATTTATAATTTAACATTAAATATAGCAAAAATATTAACTAGTTTAAAAAAAGATTACCTCAGCTGGTGGAATATTTACATCATTACTCTTTTCAATATTATTCTCTTGAATTTCTTGTTCTATTATATTGCTATTTTTATTGATGCTATTTTCTTGATTATTTTCTTCTTTTATTTTTGACTCAACTTTTCCTACGCTAGAAAATTTCTTTTGTAATCCAGATGCATGTTTTTCTTTTTCAGTTGATTTTCTTGTTTGCGATACCTGCCTAGATGTCTTTTTAGCAATATCATCTTTAGATGTTTTTAATTTTGTTCCTCCTTTTGACTTCTTTTGTAAACTTTTCTTATAATGTTCAATTGCCTCTGCGCTGTTTACCTAATTTAATTATATATATATATATATATATATATATATATATATATATATATATATATATCACTACAAAATATCATCCTATAAAATTAAATCATACTTAAATATGTTTAAAAATATTTTACTTTTTTATCGAGAGCTTTTCCAATAGCTTGTAAAAGTTCATTTGTTTTAGTCGCTTCTTGTCCAGAAACTATTTTACTTGCTCTTACTGTTAGATTATTTCCAGATATTAATTCTAAAATATAATTTTATGTATAAATATAATGTTTTCAAAATATGAATAAATTTTACTAAGTTTTATAGAATAGTTTATTTCTTAGAACTTACTAACAACGTCTATAAGTTTTGTTAAATATGCTACTTTTGACTCTTTGTCTTTTATATTGTCTGAATTTAATTCTTTTTCTGTGAATAAACCTTCTAAGAAACCAGTCTCTTTTATTATCTGAAAGAAAATAATCAGTACAATTAATATAATATTTACTAACGATCAAAGAAAACATAACAAGAAAAAGACAAATTATAAAAATAAAAAAGAATTTTAATAATGATTCTAAGAACACATACAATTGATATAATATCGTGAAGAAATCTAAAGGGCGGTTTCCTCAACAATTTTTCGGTTAATGGCGGCTTTTTAAAATATTTTCCAAGTAAATCTTGCGTTTTTTTTATTACTTCTGGCTTCACATCGTCTGCCATAGCTAAATATTGTTAAATTCATACGGAAAACTGTGAAAGTATTCAAACTATTCTGCTTAAAATCTTAATAAAACTTTTGTGGATATATAGAGTTGCTTAGCAACAACCACGTGGTTAAACGTCAAATAACTAATCTTTATGGCTTCCAAGGACTCTTGTAATTTGTTCCCGTTTATTTTTATCTTTCTTTAATATTACATATTTGCAATAGTATAGAGTTTAGGAAATCATAAAATATATACAATATATGTATATTTTATATTCGTATCGAAATATATCGTAGATTTTATTGGCCAATAAATTATTATAATAATAGACAGCAATCAATAAAAAGGATCACAAATGTATATAGTTTATTTATTAAAATCCTGACATACACTTTAATAACTATCACATTTTTTGTATTATCACCATATTAAAATAAACTATGTAGTTCTTCCGGATCCGCTTTTTCATAAATTAAAAAATTTGCATGGATCATAAGGATGTAATAATAAAAGCATTCTTATAAAATATATATGTATATATATATATATATATATATATATATATATATTGTTTTATATTAAATAATTATAAGATTAATATCTATTATTAAAAATAGCATGAAATATTGCAACGACTTACAACAATTATTAATACTTTTACAATCAAACGTATTTCTATTACCGTAGTTATGCTTCTAATTATTATTACTATATATTAAATTATTATTATTTTAATTTTTCAATATCTCGTTAATAATATTCAATAAAAAGCAAATTTAAACACTCTGCCTTTTATTTCATCAAAACAAAATACGGTATATTTTATTATGTATATAATGTATGTATGCATGACATATATATTATTAGCTGATGTAACTCGATCAGCTAACCTAACTCTAATAGAATTTTAAAGATTTTATGTGTACTTGTGATGTAATGATTGTTATTCAAAAGTATAAATTTTTATTATATACATTAATGTGATTCTCTTTATTTCTTTAGAATCATGACTGTCTTTAGTTCTAATAACGAGAAAATCAAAGAAAATTTATTAGATAATAAAGTAGATGAGCAGAAAGAAAATAACATAAACGATAAAAATCAAAATAAAAAATTTGATAAGAATGCTTCTACGATAGACAATTCAGTAGATGATGCGAATTGGGGTTATGATTTATATCCTGAAAGAAGGGGAAGATATAAACCCACATTTTTTAGGAAATTAATAGGCGAAGGAAAGGAAGAGTTAACCAGACTAAAATGTGAAGGAAACGTGTACAAATGTATTAAAAATAGTATGTTCTTTATGTCTTATGTTATAATTTTTGCTTCTGTATTATTTATTATTTATTGTATTATTTGTTATAATGTCTTATATTACTTAGGCCAATTAGTACAACTTATGATGGCAGCATTAAAAAGCTCGGGATGGTAGGTAATTTTATCAATATATACATTGAATTACTATAATTATTTTTATATTTTAACGCAATATCAAAATCTAATTTCATAATCACTGCGAAATTTAATCTAAATAGTGTAATCATAAAAGTAATGAATTGTTTCAAACTATAGTGAAATTGATATGCGTCGTCATATTTCTTGTGAAATATGTGACTATTCTGTAAGAGGTGGCTATGATGCACAACTTAATCAGGTAAATATTAAAATAATATGAACATAAAATTCTATAATTCTAAAATAACATTTAGCTCTAAATAGGTAAATATAAAAAAAGTAGATGTGTTTTTTATTAATATTTTGTGACTATGTATTACAATTTTAGATTGTTGTATGCCAAAATACTGCTCGCAGTGAATCAAAAGTACAAGGTGTATTAGCTCATGAAATGATACATATGTTTGATTACTGTCGTAATAAATTGGATTTTAAGAACATCGATCATTTAGCTTGCACAGAAATAAGAGCAGCCAATCTTGTACATTGTAGTTTTATGAGTGCCATGATTCAAGGAACTGCTTCTCCATTTCATATAAAAAAAGCTCATCAAGTATGAATTATATAATTACATAGTATCAATAACTATTTACATCACAGACACATAATACATATATTTTATTATGATTAATTTAATAATAATTTACGTAGGATTGTGTAAAGAACATGGCAACAGCTTCTATAATGGGAGTACGTAAAGTAACAGAACAAGAAGCTAAAATAGCAATAGAAAAAGTTTTTCCCATGTGTTATAATGATTTAGAGCCAATTGGAAGACGTATTCGTAGAAACTCTTTGGATATTAGTAGAGCATATATGGAAGCTCCACTTTATGGATATATACATGATCATTAATAGATTATCTTCAAAGAACTTATTTTAAAAGTACACATATAAAATAAATTCAACATATAAAAAGCAACTTCCACAGTTTCTTTAATATTATTATTTCTATAAGAATATATTATATTACCAATATTGTAAATAATTATAAATATATTATGTTATTATTAAACACTTCAAATTTCAAAAATAATTTTTAACCGAAATATATCATGAAATATTATTACGGGATCATATAATATGACATAAGAATTTTAATCTTTTGAATTGAAAAAAATCTTGCTAAGTCACGACAGTTAGATAAGTTGGTTTAATTGTAAAATATTAATCATTTTATTTTATATATATTTTACATTACATTTCACAATTATTTTAATAAAGAAATTTTGTCATTTTTCCACATTGCTTATCAAACACAAAAAATTATCATGAATAATTTGTTATATATTAAAGAATAACTATTTTTGTCACAATGTTAAAATAAATACCAATAATGTAGAAAAGAGATAATTTGTTACCGGTTGCTTTTTAAAACGTTTTAATTTAGGTCCCCTTGAAGAATCGGTTATTTACAGAACTAATGTACCAGACCATTTTTTAAATATATGTATCCAAAGGTACGAAAATTACATCTTCAAAACTTGCATTTATTATTCTATATACAATTTTAGCCTTTGCGAAGAAGATGTAATTTTTATGATAATTGACGATCTATTGAACAGATTGGTTGGTTGCTACTGATGTGAAGTGGAATAATTATTATGGAAAAATTTTTTTAACCGCAATGATAAATTATGTACTATATTGAAAATATGATGAACTTGATATCATCTTTCAGACTGTCACAAATATAACTGTATCCATATCGTTAAGTTCATATACTTTTAATCCTTTTGACTGCATATAACACCTGATGGTACTTAATTAAAAAACTTCATTAGCTAAACGAAAGATTGATGAAATAGTATACATTCTTAAATCTCACTTTTCTCTGCAAGTATCGTACATTTTGTGCTCAATATTTTGTATAGTAATCTTTTGTATAATTTGTACAAATATTGCTCCTATCATGCTTCAATACATAGATATGGCCTGCAAAAAATTAAAAGTGTTAAGTTCTGAAAACTAAAATTTTTAGAGAATTTGAATATAGAGAAAATTTTAGAAAAAAAACAATGGAATGTATTTCAATCTTATAAGAAGATAGTCCATGGCAATTTCCTGGAAGCGAGAAAAATTTGGTACTGTAATTTTACTTAGTTTACAAAAGTTTTCACATGGTTTTCAATCTCTATCTTTTCGGGTATCAAATATAAAGAATTAATCTAAATGTTCCAAAACGATCTACAAATTCATTTTGTTAGCATATTTTCAAACTATGTAGTTAGTTCTTCATAGAAAATAACTTGAGTAATCAATCATTTATGTTATATTCCACACAATTTTTTCCTTCCATCTTCTTTATTCGGTTCGTAATATTTACAAACTCCTTCAATATGTAAGCAAAAGAATTCAAGTAATTTATTATGAGCAAGGCAAATATCGGTGATTTATTCCATTGACCTCTTCTTGTATATAATTGAGAAACATTAGCTGTTTTTGATTTTTGAGTTTCATTAATTAATAAGCTTTACTAGGACAATTATGACTTAAAATATAAATGGAATAACTATATTTCGTATGTATTAATAGTGAGAAAAACAATTAAAACTTATTTGATTAATTTATGTTTGATCAGTTTTTTTGTAACGGTAGATATGTTTGCTCCTATATATATCAAGAAGTAAATACCCATTTTATAGCTTTTATTGAGAAGATGGCATCGTTTTTAGTTAATATTTTAAAACAACAAAACTATTATAGATTTACGATTTCCTAAATTTTTATGCTTTAAAAAATGTCAATTTCTACTCTTTATTAGCAGATAGTCTAGAAATCAGTTTTTTTATTAAGAATATCATACATATCAATTAATTGGTTATTTAAAATATCTGACACATCATCGGCATGCTTATTTTCAAAATTTCGTAATATATAGTACTATTTGGCATAGTCTTGAATGATATGGCTATAATGAATTATGATTTTGGTTACTGGAAATGTCACACCTGAACTATTTCCATGTCTTGAGTGTATAGTAAACATCTTTTGTTGTAAAAAATTTGCTTGTCTTATGATAAGAGCACAAATATATTGTTAATCAATTTAAATACTATAAATATTGTTATATCTTAAAGAGAATCACTGATTTTAATTTTAATATATAAACTATTACTAACATACAAGTATGATAATATTACAAGATGGATTATAAAAACCTTTGATTTTAATAAATTATATTGTATTGAACTTGATATATGAATAGAAGGAAAACGGATAAATGTTTATTCGTGTTTGACATAATCGCGCTTTATGAGTACTTGACTCGGTAAGAAAAGTTACAAAAACATTAACAAGATGACGCTGTAATAGAGTTTCCCTATTGGTAGTTAAACTTATGGTGGTTAAATAGTAACTGAAAATAAATATATTTGTTTAGTATTTACGAAGATATTTTCTTTTTATTAAGTTAACTAATAGAGAAACAAGGAATAAAAAAGATTTTCTATTAACATAGCTAGAAATAACTGGAATTAAAAAAAGATTATTTTTTGAGAAGAAATTCTTTTCTAAACATATATATATACACACGCACACATATATGTGTATATGGCAAGAGAATCAAACTGAATCCTCTTCTTCATTTTCAAATTTGAAAATACATCGTTTTGTCCAACAACAAAAATGATTGAGGAAACTCACCAATCCAATTGTGCGAATGTAAGCCCAAACACTGATTCTACAACATCGCCATCTACGAATATTTGAATAAAAAATTAAACAATCTTTTCTGTTTTACTTACATCTTTCATCTTATATTGTATATGGTTTTAACAGTCCTCCGGGAAAGAGTAGAGGAAGCCTTCTTTTTGAGATATTTTTTCATAAGAACAATCATGGCGGAAGTAAGTGTTTCTGTGTAAAAATCTATTAACATCTATGTCATCGTTAATATAAAATCATTTTATAATTCTTTTTGTAAATCCTTTTATCATTATATATGTTGTAAAAGAAATATTGATATATGATAACATGGGTGGATTGTACATAGCCAATTGTTGTAAAAAAATTTCTACATATTTTAGGCAGATGAAACCCAGAAGAAAAAGAGGACCTTCAGGAAGTTTACCTTCCGAGGAGTTGATCTCGATCAACTCCTGGATATGCCAAAGTAAGTTTTCATTATCTTATAATTTATTTATGTATTTCTCATTATAAAATTATAGTTGTTTAAATATCTTATTATTGTTTTAGTGAACAACTTATGGATTTGATGCATGCACGTGCTCGTAGACGTTTTTCTCATGGTTTGAAACGTAAATCTATGGCACTTGTCAAGAAATTGCGTAAAGCAAAGAAGGAGACACCTCCTAATGAAAAACCTGAAATTGTAAAAACACACTTGCGTAACATGATTATTGTTCCAGAAATGGTAGGTTCCATTGTAGGTGTTTATAATGGAAAAACTTTCAATCAAGTGGAAATTAAACCAGAAATGATTGGTCATTATCTTGGAGAATTCTCGGTTACTTACAAACCGGTAAAACATGGAAGGCCTGGTATTGGTGCCACTCATTCTTCAAGATTTATTCCATTAAAATAATATGTATTTTTAAGATAATAAAATATTAAAATACTTATTTAATGACTTATTTTATAGAGTAGATGCTTGAACTTTTTCAATATTTTCAATTTTATGTTTTAAATTTATCATATAAATAAAGTTAATAAAATCCATTAAAGAAAAGTTAATAAGAAGGACAGAAAATGTTTTAAAATTATCATATAAATAAAGGTAATAAAATCCATTAAAGAAAAATTAATAGAAAGGACAGAAAATTCGTTGACATCGAAAGGTAGTTAAGTAAATCTAACATTCTACTCATAAAGTTTATATGTAGATACATGTACGATGCAACAAATGATTTATATTATGTTTCAGTGATGATAATTTAAGAAAGATAGTGAGAGTAAAAATAAATCTACATATATAGTATCGGTACACGACAATTATAAAAAAACATTTTTAAAAAAATAGATTTAAATGCGACAGATTCTACACAGAAATAATTATTCTTAAATATATATATTTATGTGTATTATGCACACATTATAATGAACAATAAATGAAAAATAATATGTAAGTTGAGTGTTAGTCAACAGTCTCACAGTATCCACGAAATTATTGATATAATAACACGAAAAGAAATTATAAATTAATGGATTAAGTTTCTTATACATTAGTAGAATTGAATACAGAAAAAATCTAAATTTATTAAATCAGTATATAAAAATAAATATAAAATATATCAATATAATACAGTAATATTTTATAAATTATTTTATAAATACACATATTATAGTATTTACATTATATTACTGTTTTGTTATTTTAGATTCTATAAAAAATTTGAATTCTCAGATATAATAGAATTCATTCATTGTACCCACATTGCAATTTTTACAATAACACATCTTTTACTGAGACAAAAAACCATGTTTGTTATGTGTTTGTTAATACACTAATTGGAGTGTTAATACTCTATTATGCTGATAGATCAACATGTTGGTTTGCGTGCATTTATCGGAGAAATGTCAGTAACATCATATTGATGTCACGTGCAAAACTATCGGACAAATGCCAGTGATACCACCTTGATGTCGCAGGCAAAGTTATCGGACAAATGCCGTTAGCATATTGTTTATATCGAGTATAAGACAACAATTTAGTTATAGGCTACATTCAATCATATTATTATATTTTCTAGTTTCTAATTTATAATAAAATAAATGAAACTGAACCCTCTAGAACCCCCTAGCAAAGAAAGAAGAAGAAACGATATGCAAGGTGAATACGTCGATGATTTATTCGATGTTCCAATTGAATTTCTAAAAAAAATAAAAAAAAAAAAAAAATAAAAAAACTTGATATATTCAGAAGAAAAATTAAGTGATGAAGAATTGAAGAAGTATAATAACAAATTCGAAGGGGTCTAACTTATTTCTCATACATACATAAAAAGTAGAAGATATCGCAGATTTATTTATTGGAAATGATTTCTTTGAATTTGTTAGCACGAAAAGAAATAAATATTATGTACAAAATTCCGATAGAAAAAAGCAATATAAAAAAAGTACTAAATTTTTTGATGTTACTGTACGCAAACTTGAAAAATAATTCGCTTTCTCAATTTTTATGAGAATAATTAAAAAAAAACAAGGATAAACGATTATTAGTCCAGAAATTCAAATAAATATTATCATTTATACATTTTTCTGATAACAGCAATATGTCTGATAATGCTAAGCTAGTAGTACAAATCTTCAAAGTATAATTGATGACAGATCATTTTTCAAAAAAGTTTCAAAAAATTTTTAATCCTGAGCAAAATATTTTCATCGATGAAGATACGATATCATGACGTGAACGACTAAATTTTAAAGTTTATAACCATTCAAAAATGACTAATCTTTATTCGAATGCTATGATTCTACGGGATATATTTCGTGCTTTAAAATATATTCAGGTACTGGCCAGATCTTAAGTAACATTAAAATACGGTAATAGAATTATTGAGACATTCTGTGAGAAAGTGGCATCATCTCTACTTGGACAATTATTTCAACAGGATAGAAATCGTAACGAAGTTATTTAAAAATAAAATTTGGATTCGTGAAACGATTATGTAACAAAATTGTTCCGCAGATCAAAATGCCAAATTAGTTGATGCTCGAAGAATTTGTAGAATAACCAATCGTAGAATTAAAAAATCTAAATATCTAATGGATTACAATCAATATATGAAAGGATCGAGGTAATTAGTATCTCAGTTATTATTTTATATACAGAAAAATTATAAAATGGTCAAAGAAAGTAACATTATATCTCTTCAATAATGTTTTATTTAATGCATTTAAAGTATATGAACATCATTTCAATATAAATTCTAAAAGTCTGGACTTTTATGAGTTTTCATTGAAGTTATGTTTTACACTGAAGCTTAGTTAACAGATAATTTACCAAATATGGAAGAGAATATTGAAGTTTCTATAACATTGTGATTGAATTGAAAGGCTTTTCGGACATTTAACATATTACGAATTGATACAAATTTTACAGACTGATAAACGTAAAAGAATATACCGTATGTGCTCTACAAAGAAAATAAAAAAAAACAATAAATTTGATATGTAAATCTTAAGTGATGTGTAAGTTCCAACACCTTAGAGATTGTTTTGCTTAAAAAAAAAACTATTGAGAAAAGTAATAAAAATATATCTATTATAATAAAAAAGTTTACATTTATTTACATCTTTTACATCTTCGGAATTTCGCATAAATAGGATGACAGGATCAAGAGTTATTGAAATATTCATATTTTACTACGATATATTCTAATTATAATATACACAATTGCTCGAAATGTACCGGTGATAGACATTAAAATCTATGTCGATATACCGATGGCAGACGAAAGATTTTCTATTACACGTGTAGAAATCAGTGCTAGTAAAAAAATTATATAAATTTTGTGATAAAAATATTTTTTATACAATTTTATAATAAAAATATTTCCTTTTAGTTTTATTAATTCTATTAATTAATATAAAATTCTAAATATGATTTTTTCATAATTTATTTGTTTTTTTTTTTATTATTATAAATAATATAATATATTCTTAAAAATTGCTGTTCCTGTTCTGGTTGCGTTTTGTTAGCGACTTTTATACCTGCGCTTTGAGAGTTATTTTACGATCAACTATTCAGCAGGACGGTCGGAATAATTAATACAAACGTGTCAACAATATCGTGATGCTTGCAACGTCTATGAAGACGCGCATCAACATTTTTTGGTCCTTCGAACCGAGTAAAGTTCTTAAAGCGCAAGTAAAGAAACTTGTTCTGTCTAACATGTGCAGACAAATTCTTGGACAAACTTTTAATTATTTGGACCATTACCAGAGGTCTCTGTATGTAACATGCATGTTCCGCTGCCGTGTGAATAATCCATGAAATGTAGCAAAGCAGTGAATTGACATATTGCAAATCGTTTTGTGGGAGGTTAGAGGATCTTTTCGTTCCAATTAAAGGTAATAAAGAAATATATATTAAATAAAAATATTAAAAGATAGGGGAAATTAACTGCTACAACAAACTTTGCTTTGTATAAATAAAAGAATAATTGCATGGAAGTATTTATCGATAAATAGTTTGGTTAGCATGAACTCATTATATTTTTAAGTAAATATAATATTAAATAAAAACATTAAATTAATCATTATTTAATAGTGAATTTAAGTAATTACCGTGTTTCTCTTTATTGAAACTAATAGCATAATATAAATAGTTATAAATAATATCGCACACATCTTTCTTTGTTAGTACAATTTATTTAAACAAATAATATAAATAATTTCTTTTGATTTATTTTATGTACGATATTTATATTTCATTGACTTTTGGACATAGGTATTGAAACCAAAATGGGTGTGCTTGGAAGAAATACAGAAGCAATGGAAGTAGAAGTTGCAACCACTGATACTCAAAATGGAGAAGGCGATTCAGGAGATAAGAAGGATAGTGATCTTCTTACCATTCATGATATTCGGGAGCATACACGTCAAATTGAAAAAGCTGTACAAAATAAGGAACCACGTTTTATTTTGCGTGCTTTACGTACTTTACCTAACACTCGTCGTAAATTAAATCCTATTGTATTGAGAGGGGTTATTGGTGGATTTTATACAAAGTCTGCAGCAGAACGTGAAGCACTTTTAGCTTGGGTAGACGAACCAATGGAAGTAGATGAGACTCAAGCAGCTATTCAAAGGTTTAAAAGTTCTACTGCTACTTTGCTGCCTGAAATCGATGCTTATATTCACCTACTCGTACTTGTGAGATTAATAGATACTAGAAAGTATGACGATGCAGTACAGTGTTCCGAAGCACTTATGCAAAAGATCGTAATGCAAAACCGAAGGACTATAGATTTAATAGCTGCTAAGTGTTATTTTTATCATTCACGTGCTTATGAATTAACTAATCAACTCTTTAAAATAAGAGGTTTTCTACATCTCCGATTACGTACAGCTACTTTGCGCAATGATTTTGAAGGCCAAGCTGTCCTTATTAATTGTTTATTACGGAATTATCTTCATTATAATTTATATGATCAAGCAGATAAGCTTGTACTTAAATCAACTTTTCCTGAATCTGCAAGTAATAATGAATGGGCACGATTCTTATATTATTTGGGTAGAATTAAAGCCGCAAGATTGGAATATTCTGCAGCTCATAAATATCTAGTTCAAGCAATGCGTAAAGCACCACAGACTACTGCAATTGGTTTTAGGCAAACTGTGCAAAAGTTGGCGGTTACTGTAGAGCTTTTATTGGGAGATATACCTGAGAGACAAATATTTCGGCAGGCTGCTTTGCGTCGTGCTTTGGCTCCGTATTTTCAATTGACACAAGCCGTTCGTTTAGGAAATTTACAAAGATTTGGAGAGGTATTAGAAAATTTTGGACCACAATTTAGAACAGATCATACTTTCACGTTGATCTTAAGATTGAGGCATAATGTTATTAAAACTGCTATTCGTTCGATTGGACTTTCATATTCACGAATTTCACCGGCCGATATCGCACGCAAACTTGGTTTGGATTCTGGCGTTGATGCTGAATTTATAGTAGCAAAAGCTATACGCGATGGAGTAATAGAAGCTACATTGGATCCCGAAAATGGTTATATGCGTAGTAAAGAGACTACTGATATTTATTGTACTAGAGAACCATTATTAGCATTTCATCAAAGAATAACATTTTGTTTAGACTTACATAATCAAAGTGTCAAAGCTATGCGTTATCCACCCAAATCTTATGGAAAGGATCTTGAATCTGCGGAAGAAAGAAGAGAAAGAGAACAACAAGATTTAGAATTAGCGAAAGAAATGGCAGAAGAAGACGATGATGGATTTCCTTGAATTTATTCATCATTATTAATAATATGCTTTCATTGTATCGTTCAATCAATTTGGTATATAAAACAATTTATAGTTGTGTTATAATAGTTTAATATATGGTATACAATTACATTAAACTATCATGAAATGTAATTATTTTCATATGTTAGTCTTTATTTCTCTCGTCATATGTCTTATAATTAGATCATTTTTATCACTTGTGTATCTTATTAAATCACAAGTTTAAGTTAAATAAAAGATCAAGAAATTATGAAATAAAAACATAAGGAGAAATTCATCATCAATATTTGAGCATGATAAATTAATATTCATAGCATAATTATATAAAGTGTACGACACAATGTAATCTTATTTCAAAATATATTGTTTATTAACGAAGGTTTTATTGTATTTCCTAACACGTTTTTCATTAATGAATTAAATATTTTTTTCTAAAATGAAGGATTTAGTTTATAATCGTTAAATATTTATAGTATAATTTAGTAAAAAAAATTCGAATATTTAATTTATTTTTTCAATACATTTGATTATAACAGGTAGAAATTAAGATCAAATAATCATAAAGAAATAAATCAAAAGAAATATTCGTAAATAAAAGAATTACAATATAAAAGTAAACAAGATCAATCTTTGATAGTTTATTTCAAGTTGTGCTTACTATCAATTAGCTGGCCATGTGTCGTGTAGTAAGTTGTCAAGTAAATATCGTATTAGTTATATTAGTTACGAAAGAGTATAAATTTGTTTAAATTTATTACAATAAATTTAGAAATCGGATTTTTTTTTTTATGTAAAATTGATTATTTTTCATCTATCATATATTGATTACTATTTATAGCATTTTTTACTGAGCAAATGATATTGCTTATGATATGTAAATTTTTCATATTATTTTAATACGACATACGCGCTATTAAACTAATCGCTATGTTTACTTTTTATCTTATTTCAATATTTTTAACAATTTTATAGCTTCGAATACGCGTTTAATATTTAAGTTTGATATATTATTAATACAATTCTTTATAGTTTAGTTTCGATAAGCTTTATATACTGGTCGATGATATAGGAAGCGACATTAGCCAGCCGAGCAAAATTTCGTCGATAATCAATCCAAGCAATTAAGAAAATTTTTATTACATAGATGTTTTATAATAGTTTTTTTACTATAGTTTTTAATTAAAAAAACTATTAGAATATATATTACGCATTCTTTGAAATATTTTTTTATTTCTTTTACCAACAGTAAGAATATTAAAGTAAAACGAAAGAAAAATTCGATACGAAAATGGTGTATAGATGGCATGTCTTGTGCTTGTTCATTTATTGGAATATTTTAATTTTTATATTGTGCAGTACAAAACTTTAGGAGATGTAACTTTAAAGATATATAGTTAATTTTTTGCTCCGAACAATGTATACATACGCTTACGAAAAATGGGTCCTCAAATACTAAAAGCGAATATATATATATACATATATATGTGTGTGTGTCCATACAGTATACGTATAAAATTACATTTTATTTCACACTCAATACAGGATGCATCGGAAAGTTTATTATTAAATTATATAATATTTTGTAATTTATCAGAAAAAAATTTTAATATTTTAACATCTTATTATCTTTGAACATTTTTATAATTTTATCACTTTGTAACTAAAGATGTATTACATATAATTAAAAATATAATATTTCTCAGAGAAATTGATGTAAAATTAATAAAAAATATAATATTTTAAAGAATAATTAATATAAATTATGTTATTTTATTAATTAATCGAGCATCAATCGAAGCTTTCCGGTCATGGAAAACATGAGTGTACTGGAGCGCAAGGACTAAGAAAAATCGATTAATACCGATCGGAAAGGTGAACAACAAACAATTTAACAAGAAAATTAGACGCATATTTTCGTATGTCGAGTTTAGTGAAGTTTTCGATGATTGATGAAGTATCTGTTAAGAATGTCTCAATCGATGATCAGGTTCTACCGTGCTTCATTATAAACAGCTACAGTGAGTCGACTCAACTCGGCTTTATCTCGAATCTAGAGGGTTAGCCTTGTTAGCAAGCTGAACTATGGACTATTACATTTATCGAAGTCAATCCACCGAAATCGAAAAGTGACGTACGGGCAGGCAGTGATGGATATTTTCGAAGGAAGGACCTCACACTGTCGTAGATCGACTCGAAATCTTGTCTGGTACCGATCGCGAAGAGATAAAAGAGGTATGATATTTAATTAGGTGCCTTATTAAAAACGAATATCAATGTCATGATAATGTTTCGAAGTTATTTAATCTTTAATTATGTAAGTCTGATTTAATTATGTAAGTTATAGAATAAGTATTTACATCTTGAATCCTTAAAATTTTCAAATGAGAGCTAAGTTATTAATGGATATATTACTTGTATCTGGTATCAATTAAAATTAGTGAAAAGAGGATTACAAAACATACTTTTAAATGACTTTTTTTAAGAAAGTGTATAGTTTTATTTATTTACCTCAAAAATATAACTTTGTATTTTAACGATACTAACAAGATCGTTTAACTATTCATATAGTTGTTATTTATAGATATTTATGTGAAAAAATAAAAGAAAAATGGCGGATCGTCGAAGAATCAGTCATACGATCACGCGAGCTCGTGAATCCAGAATAAGGTATGTCAGAGGGCAAGGTGGGGATCTAAGAGAAGACTCGCCAGAGGGTTGTGGAGGGGATAGAAGCGGGACCGAGATAAAGTCAGAATTATGATAGTCTCCGTTTAAGACAATTAAGGTAGAACCGGTTCACAACACGTGTTACAAGCGAGGCCCTCCCCGTATCTCCTCTTTGGGCTCATAACCCGGCGTCATGTCTTCTAACTAGGCCCCGCTTAAGCTACCCTCGACGACGGTAAAAATATTGACTCGCACAACGAGTCTTGGTAAATGGATTGTAAGGACATTGTCTTTGCCAGACGTACGTTTTATCATGGTTTAAGTTTTGTCCGGTTTTCCTTGTATTCTATTACCTACCCAAGTAGACAATATTTTATCGTTTGAGTTTTGCACGAGATGAGAAGATAGAGACGATGCCAGTTCGTCGATGTCATTTGTTACGGTCGTATCAGATTGTGGTGTATGCGCGACACGTATGCATATATGTATATATGTATTTTAACTACATATACGCTCTCACAGAAGACGCTCATAGCTTTGCCCAAAAGTCACTGTCTATCGGCGATGCACCTTTTTTCCAGGTCTCTTTCTCTTTCTCTTTTTTAGGGATGACCGATACAGAACAGTGCTTAGTTGCAACGAGTCTGTACACACAAGTACATCATTATTATTAGATTTTAGCTGAAGGATTCTCAACCGATGAATATCCTTTGATGAGAACCACTATTTCATTGAGATTTCTATTAATCACTTCGATTGTATGGTTTTGTTATCCGAGATTTCGTTATGACTACTTGTAATCACGTTTATACACAGTGTGTTGGATTTAAAGGTATATATCGGGTTGTCCGGAAAGTTCGTACCGATTTGTGGTAGGTAACGTAATGACAAAATCGGCACGAACTTTCCGGACAACCTAATATTTGACGTTCAATTGTCTTATTTTATTATTCTTATTATTATTATTATAAAGTAAATATTATAAAATATATGATTCATATCCTAATGGAAATAATACAGTGATAGTGTAGATACATCTCATATCGTGCGAGGCAAAGAAAGTTTAGAAAAAGTCAAAACATTTTTACCAGAGTAGCGTTTAGTTTTCAACGATGATTCATTATTTTTCTTTCATATTATACTCTTCTGGAATTTTTTTCGTCACGTATTTAATATATAACTGTCCAATTTTCTGAGATTATTGCTACTATAAAAATATTTCGATGTTATCTAAACTTTGCTTTAATTTTTACTTCATTATATACCTACCTATTATTTGTTATTACATATTTATACCTACAAAGAATTGGATTTCTCAGTTCTGTTGTAAAAACAGTAGACAAAACGGCAGGACGTTTTGACATCTTAATTTGTAAGTAAGTACTTATTTACGTTTCATTGTCCGACAGGTGAACAGCTAAGACAAATCGTTCGGTTACGCCATCAAGCATTAAATTCATTTATCCTTTTATTCTCCGATCTTATCGATGGTTTCTCGATGGTGGCACGTCGTAATCAAAATCTGGATTCGACAAACAGAGTTTTATAGTCTTGTGAGTACTTAAAACTTGATCACAATTTCTCTGACATGTAAATGACATGTTCTCGTGTCAAATGTAATTAAATGTGTTCAATAATTATGAAGTAAATATCTATAAAAAAAGTGGATGTAAATAAGTAATAATATATTTAATAAATAAATAAGTAATAATATATAAATAACACATTCATAGATATTAGTCATTCAAATGGTGTAAAATATTTCGTTAGATAATAATTTTCAATAATGTTTTTACATTATAACAGAATAAATACAACAATAATTAAATGTAACGGATAATGATTACAATTGTTTAAGAACAACAGGTTCATATTCATAGATAAATGAAATTACATTAATAATTTAGATGTTCCCCATTTTCTTTTCACATTCAATTGTTTCATGAACCTTAAATTTTTTATGTTAGGACAGTAGGGTTTACGTAGGCGTTTTCAACACGTAATATCTAAGAGCTTACGACGATTAGGTACCTATTTATTTTTTTTTTATGCTTTTTCTTTTCTTTTTTTCTTTTCTTCGGCACGCGAAGACGTAAGGCACGTAATAACAAAGAGAATCATCGAGATAGGAACGAACGAATATAGTTAGCTTTCACGATGAACGTTGAAACTCGTGGCAACGCCATCAATGGTACATCTACTGGCTATTTCGCTTCTCCATTGCAGGTAATTCACTCTAGCACGCATATCTCGGTTCTGAGTTGGCCAAGAGGTCGACTTTAGTTCTATGCTTTTTCTTGGATCATCAGGGATCATCCACATCCGTAGACGTTGAATTCTCCTTTTGAATTCTCTTCTTGAATTCTCTTCTTGAATTTTCTCTTACCGTTACAAAAAGAAAGAGAAAGAGAAAGAGAAAGAGAAAGAGAAAGAGAAAGAGAAAGAGAGAGAGAGAGAGAGAGAGAGAGAGAGAGAGAGAGAGAGAGAGAGAGAGAGAGAGAGAGAGAGAGTAATTTTATAGCAGCAAAATACAGCACGTAAGAAAGACATAAAATTGAATGAGATCTCGTATCAATTGTATAAGCAATACCGGAATACTTTGATCGTTACGAGAAAGTCATTCTATTCGAAATCCTGGAATCGGTGTAATACTGAGATGCTGTACATACTGCTTGAAATTATTCTTCTCAGTGATTTACATTCATCTTCTATCTCGTTGTATACAAGGTAGAGCATTTATACATATAAAAATATTTAAGTAGTTATGTTTTTTTTTTCTTCTTTATAAATGAACAAGAAAAAGATTCTTCGAAATAATTGACTTATCTGTTACTATACTTATCGTTTGTGATACTAGAATTTTTCTTTGGAAATTATATATTAATTATACATTTAAATGTCCCACCCTGTATATGTAGGTATGTAAGTGATTTTTGTGAGAGTTGATTTTTGAGAATATTTATTTGACGTTAAATTAATGATCTTTCTCTTTCTCCCTTTCTCTCTTTCTCTCTCTCTCTCTCTCTCTCTCTCTCTCTCTCACTCCTTTTCTTTCTCTCTCTTTCTCTCTCTTTCTCTCTCTAAAGTCTATTTCTCGATAAATTATCATAACGATGTAATGATAATAATAACGTCACGTTTGTTTTCCTCAGAGCTCACGGTTGTCCTTCCAAAGGGGGATAAGTAGAGCCTCTTCATCGACCTCTAATTTATCATCGCCCCCGAAACGTTTAGCTAAATTGTGCGGCCCATAAAACACGCGTTTTTCCCAAGCGTCGAGTGCTACGGGCGTATAATTAATAGCACACGTTACGAAGAACTTTTATCGGTTCTTGACGGCCGCGTTTACGACATAAAAAAACAATCTTGTAAATCTTTCGAATAGATTTTATTTCAGTCAATTCTTTTTTTCTTTTTCATATAGTTATTATAAAAAATGAAATATCTTTACCAGAATAATTTAAAAGAAAAAAGGAAAAAAAAGCAAATAAATTTTTTCTTTTTTTAAACAATTTTTATTGATTACGAAACTTTGTAAAATGAAAGAGAATTTCGCAAATAAGGGTCAAATCAGTGCTGTTTAAATGTAACAAAAAGCGAAGAACAATGATGGCAAAAGAAGAAATGAAGGTAAACGTAGATTTGCTGGCCCGCCCTATTTGCTTCGGACTATTGGAAGATGTGGGAGCAGTTTGTTTAGACGTAGGTATGGACAACCTATAATTATCGCAGGAAGAATGGAAGGCAGGATCGAATATATATCATGGAAAAGAAAACGAAATCGGACAAAACAATGTGTACCATCGTCTATAGTCCTTAATTTCTCAAGCGGTTGTGGTATCAGTTCGAAGACATTTCGTGCCAAAAGCTTTGTTAATGTTACAGAATAATATTGTATAGATATATACTTATGTATATTTATTTTTTATTAACAATCTAGATTTTTTAATGTGTATTTTGAATAAACGAAAGGATTAGGTACATATTCTTTAAAGATTAAACAAAATTTGCTATCATTAATTATGATGTATGAAAATATATCATGCAACTATTAGAAGTTTATGTAGAATGCTAATTGTTTTTTTCATTTTTTAAGTTGCGAAATAATAGTACCATCTATGTAGATAATATCAGTGCGTTCATAGACTACATGTCTATATATAGACGAATTCGCATTTGAGCGAACTAAATTCGCAGACTCAGCGAATTCTGCTTTCGGCTACTTTGTAGTTTTGCCTACCTGGAGTTTACGAAACGATCGGACTATTCATTAATGGCCTGCTATTAGAGACTCGTGTATGATTACGTGCCATTCCTTTTAATAGCCGGTTCTACGGCTCACTTTTATTTCGATCTAATCTTCTTCCTTTCTGGATGCTCGAGGATCCTGACGTTTAGAGCCTCTATTAACTCTCGTCTTCGTCCTTCGTCAAAAGGTTTCATGACAGCTCGTGAGTTACGTTTAACGATACTCTCTCGTGATTGATTTGAAAGTATTTTTTAACAAGAATATATCCTTCTGGATGATCACATGATACTTTCTCGCTTGTCTAAAATGTCGAATTCCAAATTATTATACAGATATATTTAGATTTA
Organism: Vespa velutina; assembly: GCF_912470025.1. Taxonomy (NCBI): domain Eukaryota; kingdom Metazoa; phylum Arthropoda; class Insecta; order Hymenoptera; family Vespidae; genus Vespa; species Vespa velutina. The sequence goes on from NC_062196.1 coordinate 335,579, forward strand.
TTTTAATTTTTATAAAAATTGTTTGCAGTTGATTACAAGAATTCAAAAATATTTTTAATTTGAAGCTTCACGTTTTTTCATACAGTGAATTCAAACCGGTTTTCGAAGTTTTACTTTTAACGTATTTTATATACGAATAAGTTAAACGTAGATATCTACTTGCGAATTTTTATGGCGAATATCTCGTAGAATTTTCTTCTTCTTCTTCTTCATTTCTAGAAACGTAGGAAGATTTAGGATAGAAGCTGCGTCCCTGGCAATCGATGAAACTGCGTGCCGTTCGTAATCCGGAGTAACTATTAATTTATTCCCTACCGACAGAATCCTAAGTATGGTGTAAACGTGCTCCGAGTTATAAGGTCCGCTATGTACGAGGGGCGATCGGCCGATACGATAGCGAAAGAAAGAAAGAAAGAAAGAAAGAAAGAAAGAAAGAAAGAAAGAGAAAGAGAGAGAGGGAGAGGAAGAGAGAAAGAAAGAGAGAAAGAGACAGAGAGAACGAAGCACCGCGAGTGGCAAAATGAAAGAGAGAAAGATCGAAAGAGAAAAAGCGAATAGTCGATGGTTGAGCGATGGATGGTAAGACAAAAAGAGCAAAAGAAAGAGAGAGAGGGATGGAGAGAGAGAGAGAGAGCGAGAGAGAGATGAAGTGAGGGGAATAAGGGACAAGTAGTGGAGGTACATCGAGTAGTGTGTTGTATACGTTGATTGCAGGGTACCGCACGGTGTTTGCTTTATAAATCGTGCCCTGATCCATGAGAATGAGACAAGAAGATGAGGGAAATGAAGAAGGAGGAGGAGCTGGTAAAGGAAGAGAGAAAAGAGAGGAAAGAGAGAAGGAGAGAGAGAGAGAGCGAGGGAGGGATGGGGTAGAAAAATTCGTATCTGATTCTAAGAAGCAAGCTGCTCTCCTTGTCGTTGTATTCTCTTCGTATTATTCTTTTTGGGCTATTAAATAAGAAGGAACTCAACGATACCTTATTTGACTTGATACGATTAAAAATAGGTAAGTACCTATACTTCTCAAATTTCGCGGCAACTCGGATATCGAGAAATTTAATGCCATAATTCGAAAACGCGCGGACAACGCGAGAAAATTTAAAAGATCGCAATAAATAACCTATAAAAGCTTTCGTCGTCTCGATCGTTATTTAGGTGGACTCGAGATCGACTTTTAAACCGTAGGGAAGAATATATTCGATAAAATTTAAAGTCAGTGGATGTGGCATGAAAGGTAGGTATGTATCGATCTCCAATGGTCGAAGATATAAAATTGATACTACCTCATAAAGATATCATTTTCCTTAGAATCATATGCTCGATTGCTTGACTTTACGAGGTGATTTGCGTATGCGAATCAAATTTTATCGGTCTATCTAGCGTCAGTGTAGGTCTTTCTTGGTTGACTGCCACTGGTCCTCGTGGTACCGCCCCCTTGTTTGAGAAATCAAGAGACGAGGCATGCCTCTACAACATGCTTCTATCTCTCTCTCTCTCTCTTTCTCTCTCTCTCTCTGTCTTTCTTTCTCTTTCTTCATCTCACGTCTCACGTTGAGGCAGCTTCTTCTTTTCCTTCTTCAACCTCACTCATCTTTTCTTTTTCGTTTACCTTTACGAAGCTCCAGAGAAGCTGATCGAGCCGATCCGTTCGAGCCCTTTTCTGTCTGTCTGTCTCTCTCTCTCTCTCTCTCTCTCTCTTTCTCTCTCTTTCTTATTTCTTCCCCTTCTTGTTTTCTCTTCTCGTCCCTTCGATGGAAGGTGGTGCTGGTTCACGAAGTGGCTAGTAGTTAGCACTCCATTACACATGGTTACCTGTCATCAGAGCACGGGAGCCACGCGATTTGCTCCCCGAGCTCGAGTTCTGGGCCCCATGGGTATTCATGGCGCGTAAGTAACGCGTTTCGCGAACACCATGACCCCGAAGTAGATAGGTATATACGAAAACGGCAGACGTGACCATCGAAGCGCCGATCGATTATAATCGCTCGTGAATATCATCTTGCTTTTCTCGAGATTATAAAGGAGAGAGAAAGAGAGAGAGAGAGAGAGAGAGAGAGAGAGAGAGAGAGAGAGAGAGAGAGATTGTAAGGGAGCCATCGAGATGTACGTGATTTCTTGTCTGACGATATCAGATTTTTTATCGTAGTTGAACGATTACGTAAAGTGGAATGATCTTGAGAATGAGCGAGGAAAATCTTGAGATAAGTGAACTTTCTTATTTTGCGTTTTTTTATTTCTTATTTTTTCAATCAATATTATAGTCCAGAACTGACATCAGACTTTGTAAATAAAAAACTACGGACAGTTATATAGAGCAGACTATATAATTATTCATGGTAGTAAATAATATAATCTTCATAGCGTTTCTTATGAAATACAAGTTATGTTAATCGATTGTTAAATTTCTTTTTGTAGTTGAACAAACGTTTACAAATACTTATGTAACTATTCAGTGTCCTCATAATAAAAAAATGAATTTTATAATATTTATTGTATATATATATATGAATTTTATAAATATTTAGAAAACATTTTAGTTAGTTGAGGAAACGCATTAGTTTTTGTTAATTTTTCATATACATCCTTTTTCGTACATATGTAGATACAATATGTGTATATCAATTAGTTACTTTTTCTGGTAATAATCATATATTAAAATTTCAGCCCAATGACCTTAGTTAGAAAGGTCTCTGACCGATGGCAGAACACGGCGATGATGATCGACGGTTTCACGATCGCTCGCCCACCTCGAGCTTCCGTCTTCTTCCCGAGTTGCCGCGGCAACCCATCATCGTCGTCCACGATCGGTATTCCTTCATGGAAAAAAATTTGAGTGCGAACACAGCCGATCAATTTGCCCTAAAGAGCCGTTAATTTTCGGTCGATGCACTTTTATTCTTGGTTACTCGTTTGAAAATCATATTGACGATCTGTGAGAGAGTGAGTGTGAGAAAGAAGGAGATAGAAAGAAAGATGAGAAAAAGATCAGAGAGAGAGAGAGAGAAAGAGAGAGGGAGAAAGATCGGAGGAGGTCCTTGGCTGTATAAGGCAGGGGCTGGTCCTCTTTAATGAGCCATAATGGTCCAGCAAGTATGCGTAATCGTCGATGATGGCCAGGAGCACGATCGGTTCGCATTTTCCTTTAGGCACCTCCTGTTTTGTATATGTATTCCTTGTAAGTAGGTAGGTACTTATATATAAAGATACAGGTATAAATACACTTATAAAGATATACCTGCGGGTCTGTGTAAGAATATAAATATTTTCAAGTAATTTTAAGAAATTAATCGTGCTTGCTGAGGTTCGACACTTTTCATTTTAAATTCTCAAGAGGCACGATTTTTCAAAAAGATTTTTCTCTATCCTCTTCAGTTCACATTTGAGAGAAAGGGAGAGAGAGAGAGAAAGAGAGAGAGAGAGAGAGAGAGAGAGAGAGAGAGAGAGAGAGAGACAGTGTGTAAAATGAATGCTCTTGCGACGATCACGAAGCGCCTCCTCGTTTGTCCTGAGCTCGTTTAAACTTTACGTACCGCGTGCAAATCCGTGCCACGAGCTCGTTTATGTTGGCCCTTCCTTCACCCCTCTTTCTCTCTCTCTTTACCTGACCGTCGGTGTTCGGTTTAGCGAATCAATTTAATCGGGCCGTTGGTCGTTCCAAGAAAATCATCGCCGGTGACCGGTTATTTAAGATACGGAGATCGCGAATAGTCAGTGGTTCTCATCTTCTAATTTCTTAAATTTAATCTTTCTCGTTAACTTTCAGATAGGCATCTTAAAAAATTAAAGAATATATATATATATATATATATATATATATATATGCAGGATCAAAGGTAATTGCTATTTAATAATATCTTTATCTTATTTTATTTTTTTCTTATTTGTTTAAATATTTTCTCTTTTATTTTTTATTTTTATATTATTACATATATTTCTATTCAATTCTATGCTATCACCATTATACATTTTGGATGTCAAAAGATCCTTGCAAGTGTTCATAACCGTTTATAATTTTTTTTGTTCAAATGTATAGCTAGGTATATTTCACTAGAAACGAAGAAAAGAAGGAGAAAAAGATGAAAGGACCGTCCAGTTTTCTTCGACACTAGGCTTTGGTCCTTTCTCAACGGGACACCAAAATAGTCTTGTGCTTCCATTATATCGGCATTACGAACTTATTATAATTGTAACGCCGTAATCGATACGCACCGTGGCGAACTCTCCCAGCATTCATAGTGAGAACAATATATGGATATATATATGTTACCTATAGCAAGAAAGGGGAGTTTCGAGAGTACAAAAACCTTTCTCGTTTTTCGAGTCACAACGATTGTTCCTTGATTGGCGAATAAACGGGCTGATTAAGTGTCACGTAATTCGATCTATGGTCTGGAGAACACTTTTCAATTTGTCGCGGTATTATAATCGAATGCTAAAAAAACTATAGGTATGCTTTCTATACGACCTAATCTACCATTTTGAATTTAATTGAACGTTAGTTATAGTTGTATAGTTTTCACTTTTCTTTTTTTCGAATTTATGTTCTTGTTTTTTGATATCTATTGTTTATGAAAAAAGTATATTTACAAGTATATTTACGAAAGATAGTACACGACATTATTTTGTAACTAATTATTATTATTTCTTAATAATAGAATATGATAAAAATCTTAGAGTTAATGTAAAGTATAAACGTCAATATTAAGATAATTAATGTTATTATAATGTTAGTGTAAAAATGTTATTAAGATAATATCAGGAAATATTTATACAAGTAGCTATATAAGAAAATTGAAAGTGTTGTGTGCGAAGCGAAAGAAGAATTGGTATGGGAAGTAAAATTTTCAAGAAACGTCAGAAAGAATCACGCATCGCTTTCAATCGTCATACCGTCGCGACGCTTCGACTTAAAATCGGCGCGTGGCGCAAACAAACGGTCTCGTTAATCCATGCTTCGAACGTGAACATACTTTCTCGATCGATCAGAAATCCTTTCGTAAAAAAGTGTCGAAAAATGTACGACTGTGGTTGAACAATGCATCCCCCTATTTCAATTTCAATGGGCTTTCTGTTGAAACTTTTTTATGTTCGAACTTAACGACATTATTCAGAAAAAATGATTGCCAGTCGATTAGTCACGCGAAACGTTCGTTTGAAATGGTGTTGAGAAATGATGAGGGTAGGACTGACTAGTTCTTTCGATAACATACAAAATACACGATTTCTTTTATTTTTCGACCGTTTATGCGAAAAGTGGCGAAGCCAAATGTGATCTCGAATAAAACGAAACTGTACAGGAAACGTTTTTGAGACGTATTGAAAGACAAGGAAGGGGACAGAGGGAGGGAGAGAGAGAGAGAGAGAGAGAGAGAGAGAGAGAGAGAGAGAGAGCGAGACTGATAGATAGATAGAAAGACGGAGAGATAGAGCAAGAAGTAGACTGAAGAAGAGAAAGAGACAAGATACGAGAAGAAGCAAAGGAAGAAGCCGTTAAAAGAAGAAAATAAAAGAAGAGAAGAGAGAATGAAACGGGCGTGCTCGCTGCTTGCGCATTGGTGCAGCGTCGCGCGCGATGTGTACACAGTCGCCATGTTGAACATCCCCTCTTCGCATATACACGTGGCCGAGGGCACCTACACACCTGCTCTCTCACTCGTTCGAGAGAGACGGTGCTGATGCCGGCGAGGCAGCCTCCTCGGTAGGGCGAGAAAGCAAACTTCAGCAGCTCCGCCATGTGGGCTGGTTTCTTGCATGGAAAGGGTAGGGCTCGTTCGCGTGCGAACGAGAGAAGGGAGAGAGAAGCCGAGCCTCCATCAAGTCCAAATGAAGGCCGCGACACCTACGGGGAATCAGATTAAGAATAACGTCATATGTTTTACGTGTGTATCATGAAATCGAGTATGCTGCTGAGAGTAGATATCAGCTTTTGAGTGAATTAATATTTTTTTAAATTTCTTTTAGTGCAATCTACCTATATGATAATGTGATAAGAAATATATTTTAGATCATAATCAAGTATATGCACTAATATCTATATGTTATATGTTTAATTGAAAAAAATACTGTTCTATCTTTTACTCTATTTCATTGAAAACAAATTTCGTTTCGATGAAATATAAGTATTAATTTTAAAAATTTTATTACTTATAAGTGATATTGATAATCCGTCAGTTTTTTTTTTACTTGTGATAATTAATACGAATCTTACGAGATAATATTAAACGTAGCTATGTGTTTAGTTGATGGTTATCTATCTATCGTTCTAATGCGAGCATCCGTTCTGTCGTAACGCCTTATTATTAATCTGAACTTTTGAAAGCTTACATTGGCAAGACACATAAGTGTAATATGTACATATACTTAGACATAGTTACTCAAGTCGATTTCTAAGATATTACTATGGGTTCGATAGATATTGTGACAGAACAAGCGACGGTACAGACGTCTTAATTATATAATTGCATCGATCGAATTACGGGCTTCGTATCGTTCCACTGTTACGTTCTTGATAATTACCTCCGATTTGCTTCGAGCACTGATATGTCCGCCAATTAAGTATAGATATATCTACTATAGGTATGGTATACCTGCTCGATCTGGAATTTCAGCAGCAGTAAATGCTTTTAAATGTGCGAGATAAGTAATTCTAAAGTAAAAAAGAAAAAAAGATAAAAAGAAAAAAGATAAAAAGAAAAAAGAAAATAGGAATAATTTTTTCAGAGACAAGTAATTCGCAAAGGCCAATTTACAATATGTTTGAGTGTTAATAAGCCATCAAACGACGGCCTGTTTCGATCAGTTTTGTAATGTGAAAATTTGATATAATTTAAGCCTTGCGCAAGTAACACGATTCATTAGCCACTTATTGAAACTTCAGTAAAAGACCTTTATGAAATTATGCTTTGTAAAAGGATTTCGTAAGTGGTCGCCCTCGAAATTTTTTTATACAAATCCTTGGACAGCCAGTGTATTTCGAAGTATTCAGGATGCGATTCTTAAGTACTTCCCAAAGGAATTCGGCTTAAACCAAAGTATCTTCTTATTACATTCTTCGCAGGTAGTATAAAAGAAAAGGGAAATCAAGAGAAAAGGATGAAAAGGATGGAAAGAGATAGAGAGAAAAACGTGCGATATCGTTGTTGAGAAAAAAAGACGAATAGGAAAAAAAGAATAAAGAAATGGAAGCCAACTGTAAAAGAAGAGAAAGCATAGAATAAGGGTAAGAGAGAGAGAGAGAGAGACAGAGAGAAAGAGAGAGAGACAGAGAGAGAGAGAGACAGAGAGAGAGAGAGACAGAGAGAGAGAGAGAGACAGAGAGAGAGAGAGACAGAGAGAGAGAGAGAGACAGAGAGAGAGAGAGACAGAGAGAGAGAGAGAGACAGAGAGAGAGAGAGAGAGAGAGAGAAGGAGGCAGACGTATTAATTAAACGGCTCATTTTCATCGTAGGACAAAAACGCGAGTTTAACGCCCATCGTCGACTAAATGCGTTGCCCTACTCGTCACAGCATCCACGTAGCGGGCGAGAAATCGAGGTAACTTTAGTCCGAACATTGAAGAACGGACCAATCACGTTATAGTAGGGATACGCCTCAACATCGGTCTCGGTACCACATAGTAACGCCCATTCGTGGTCGTTGCTCTCCCCCACTAAGTCTTGGAGTCAGGAACAAGTGAAAAAGTGGGGATACGCGTTAACTTGCTTCTCGTTCCCCCACCACCGAGCGGGAGCGCCTCGTTTAGCCTGTAATTTGCTCAAACACTAGCAAGCTCTCGTGCCAGAAGCATCATCCGTCAGAGAGTGCGTAGAGAAAGAAAGAGAGAAAGAGAGTAGTAACGATAGTTTACACGCGACTTTCAAACAAGTAAAATGTTGACGTCCTCGTCGAGACCTATCAAGTGATCGTTCTATTAATAATAATAAAAGCTCGACGAGGACAACGAGTTGGCGCGCTCGTGCGCGCCCCAATCGTGACAGTGTGTAGTGACAGACCTCGATCGTTTAGTGTGTCGTGGCGTGGTTAAACGATAAAAGAAGAAAAAAACGGAAGAAAAAAGGAAGGAGGACGCGACTTTTATGTGATTACGATTTCAGTGTGCGACGAGCAGTGTATGGACGATGTGTTCCGGAGATGATTGGGAAATTTTGAAGGTGAGCCGTTAGGCCTCGAGGCAAGACCTGCATAGGATTTTATTAAAAAGAGAATTCATTCCGAATTTCATTTTCTTTCTCTTTCTCTTTTACTCTTTCTTCCTCCCTCCCTCCCTTCCTCTCTCTCTCTCTCTCTCTCTCTCTCTCTCTCTCTCTCTCTCTCTCTCTCTATCTCTCTATCTCTCTATCTATCTCTCAGTTTCCGTTTCGCGAGTGCTTACGAGTCTCGGACGAGGTTCGATCACGCGCGTTTCGAATCGAAGGGATGCAGCGAATCTGATTTCGACGATCTACTTGGAGCGAGCAGGAGATAGTTCGCATTAGGTCGTTGCCAAAGTGGGGAATCCTTCGGTGAGGCGTACGATAATCGTACGATGATGCCGCTCGCGCCGACGCCAATCGTCCCGGTGCCCTCGAAGCCAAAGATCGGCTTCAGCATCGACTCGATCGTCGGTGGCGGAGGTGGTGGAGGTGGCGGTGGTGCCGGTACTGGCGGCGGTGCTGGCGTACAGGCTGGCCGAGTCATCGAGGATCGAATCACTGGGAAAGATCGTTTGGAGCCTCGAGTCGAGATTGAGCGAGATGACGGTAGTCCGATGGAGCTCGTCGATGCTTCCTCATCGCCAAAGTCACGTCGTATCGCGGCGAGATCACCCGGTGCTCATTCCGAAGGTTCTGATCGACCTGTCTCTCGTAGTTCCTCCGTCGAGTCGTACACGAATAATTCGCGAAGGACACCGTCTCATGCGACCACCGGCAATAATAACAATCATCACCATCATCATCACCACCACCATCATGCGAATCATCACGGACATCACCATCATCATCATCATCACCATCTTGGCGGCAGCAATCAGTTGGATTTTGGTAAGAGTACCGTTCTCAGTCACAGCGGTGGCTCCACTCCGAACGACAGTCCGAGTCCACCTCATAGGATAGCCGGACACGGTGATTCACCTGTAGGATCTCATCCTCAACCACCTCCTGGTGTTGTGAGGCCAAGTCCAAACTACCTAGCACCACCGCCCGGTGCCGTTACGGCTGCAGCAGCCGTCGCAGCCGAACAGCTAAAGTCTCTTTATGGTATACCACCTGGACACGGACCGACGGCACCACAGACCGGTCAGAACGAATATCATACGCAACAGCTCGCGCTCGCTGCCAACCTTGCTGCCGCTCAGCACTTCCAAGCGGCAAATCTCGCGGTTGCTCTTCAAGCGCATCACGGTGCTTCTCCACATGCACCACCTCATGGACCATATACGCACGGTGCCGCACCAGCTGGTCCACATCCTCCGCCTCATACTCATCAACCAGCGAGAGATAGTTATCCTCTTTATCCGTGGCTACTCTCTAGGCATGGCAGGATCTTCCCTCACAGATTTGCAGCTGGTAAGTTATGTTCTCTCTTATTATCTCGTTTCCAAATGAAATCAATGACGCTTCTTGATACATAATAAGGATATATAAATATAATCGAGCAACGCTCCGAGCAATTACGTAAACGTTACGTCACTTAGATTTTGTAATGTGCTATTTTCTTGTTAAGCTTCTTATCAGACTCTTATCGCTTTCACACTCTTCCTAGTTGGTATAAACAAAATGAGTAAACGAGCGGACGAATCAGTCATTTTATTTTTCTAAGTCAAGTATTCTTTTCATTTCTCATTGACATTTGATCCAACGATCTCTGACTTTTTTCCCTTATACCCCTTTAAATAGCACCTTGTTGCGTATACATATATCGTGAGAATCCAATTTACGGCTATCGATGTTAGGTCGATGATAATGGCATCCTGCTTTCCGAACTCTTCTTACGAGGTCAGTTTTTAATGAAAGGAACACGGAGATAAGCTAGAGAGTACGAAGAAAGAGAATGAGAGAGAGGGAGAGAGAGAGAAAGAAAGAAAGAAAGAAAGAGAGAGAGAGAGAGAGAAAGAGAGAGAGAGAGAGAGAAAGAGAGAGAGAGAGAGAGAAAGAGAGAGAGAGAGAGAAAGAGAGAGAGAGAGAGAGGGAGAGAGAGGAAAGAAAGAGAGGGAGAGTGAGAGAGAAGAAAGAACGTCTCTGACAGGTAGAAAAGGCAATTACCATAAATTTACCGCGATCGGCGCTTATACGGAATGAGGCGTGCCACCCGGTAGAGGAATATATATCTACTTGAAGAGGACACGAAACTTGTTCCGTCGTAAAAAAATTGTTCGACGCCATCTTTGTCTTCGCGATCTCGCGTTCGTCCCGCGCCGCGCTACAAATGGTTTTTAATTCTTGGAATTGAAGGGCGACGGATCTAATTTCTTCGTCCTTTTAGATCGTGCAAATATAGACTTTCAGGAAACTATGTAACGAGAAGGAGTAGATCGGTCGCAATTATTTTTTTTATTTTTTCATTTTATTTATTTTTTTTTTTATATGCATCGTACGTTTTCTTCGAGAGATGTTCCTTAATTTACAAGGGAAGTATATTTAGATTAATAACATGGTTGTTGCATATAATTGATGTCTTGAGAATTCATTGGCCTTTTTTTTTAATGCGGCCTCGAATAGACAAATTATAGTGGAGGTCGTGGTTAATTAGTGTTTCGAATTTCAGTGTGTTAAGACGTTATGTTGTGAATGATAGCCATACAAGTTTTTTTTCAATGTTCCCATAAAGAGTGTTATCGAGACGATGTTCGTCAATTGCAGCGTTAATTAGATTAACGTTTGAAATAACATTCATTGATGTGTTTACATCTAATTTCAAGATAAGATTTTGATAAACTCAGCAGGTCTTTGAGAAATTGTCAGAAAACCTAATAAACAATAATCTCATACTTAAAATTGTATCGAATAGAAAAATAGTACGTGAATCTATGTACATATAATTAATACAAATTGTTGTCTATAATAACAACAACAACAATAATAATAATAATAATAATAATAATAATAATAATAATAATAATAATAATAATAATAATAATAATATTTTGTTGAATAGTTTGCTCTAAATCTTTCAACAACATGAACGACACTATCTACGAATAGATTCGGACAGTAGCACAAATCTATTCCATCCGTATAATAGGTGTAGTTACGACATGACACTAGAATCCTTGTTGATGTTTTATGAATATAGTAAACCTAAAAAAGAAAAAAAGGAAAAGAGAGTTAAAAAAAAGAAATAGAAACTATGCAATTCCATCGATGTTCGATCGACAATACCGAAAAAGTCGCCTGGTGGAGTACAATGTCGAGTTAATCGGTATTATTAAAGCGTCATTTTATCCCCGTGACACTCTCACCGCAGGGTGTCTACGTTCGACAATAGGAGCCAGCTCGTGGTCCTTCCTTTCCTTCTTTTTTTACGGTAGTTCCCCGTAGTTGATTTCGCGCTTGTTCGGGTTCTTCGTTATATAGTTGAGTTTCTTTTCTTCATCTATTGTATAGAATCTCCTAATCTCTTCTCTGTATTGCTCCCTTACGAGGATTATTGTTTATTTTTTTTTGTCTTACAAATCTCTTCGAATTCGTTAAAATTGTAGCTATATTTTTTCTTTTTTTTTTCTTTTATTCTGTCTGCAACGAATTTTTATTAAGATCTTTAATCATTTTTCGTTGTACGATAGTACCAACGAATCAAAAAGCTTTCATCCTCACTTTGCTTCGTGAAATCGAGTTAGTTTCTTCGATAAATTCTCCAACAAAATTGCCAGTGGCGATCAACATTGCTGAGTTTAGTGAACTTGTCACGTTGCTGGCATGGGAGTGGATTTCTCTCGTGGCGAAGACTCAAGAGCAAGAAAATCGCGGACTCTGTGTTCTCACAGGTGTCTAGGGAACGTTCGATCACAGCAAAAATACGTCCCGCGGCGTTCCGGAATTGTTTTTCCAAAGACGTTTACAAGCGAGATGCATTCCGCACTCTACTATGTTCTGTATCTCTTTCTTTTCGATTCGATTATCTTGGCAGTCGTTTGTGTCCTCGTTTAAATATAGAAATAAATCTTCAATCTTTCATATTTAATTAAAATCTAGAAATTTAAAATAAAATTATTTTAGTCATGTAATCAAACAGACAGTACAATACGATAAAGAATCACTATAATTCTGTCGTATAGAATAATATTATGAAAATTGGAAGCTCATTTATTAGATAATTTACGTTAGATTATTGTAAATTATTGGATAGAATTGAATCGAGAGATAATGAATGTCTATGTTACTCAATGTACTGAATTCAAAGAAATTGAATCGTATAAATATACTCTCGTGTACTCTCTCTCTCTCTCTCTCTGACTCATTTTTTTATGCCTAATGTCAAGTTAACAACGTAATGTTTATCCGCATACGTTCTCGGGAGAGTAAACATAACACACACATATATATATATATATATATATATATATATATATTCGAATGACGGTACGATCGAATGAATTTACTTGTTTAGTCGCTCGACGTTGCGAAAGGTCGCTGGCTACTCGTCTTGATTATCGTTGTCGTTGTTGTCGCATAACTTAAGCTTGTCATTCTAAAACGTTTATGCAATGATATCCGCGTACTGTTTCTATCTTCGAAGCGTGCTCATTATTGTCGTTTTGTTTATGATTCGTTTGAGATAACGTTCGGACGTGCCGAGAGATTGGCTTTTGTTGTGACGAGAAAGAGAGAAAGAGAGAAAAAAAGAGAGAGACTAAACGTTCTTGAGACGTATTGTCATATCTATAAATCGATCGAGGATAGCCGATGAATTGAGCAAGTGATACTTTATTTATTCTTATCTACATATCTTTACAATTATGATAATGATTTATCCTTTCGGTTTATTTTGATGCTAATTAAGTGGACACGTAACTCGTTTTAATCGGAAGAGTCTAACGATATCGAATCGAAAGTTTATCGAGAAATGATGAAAGATTGATCGTGCGTCATTAATTAGCCATATGGCTGAAGAAAGATGGCTGTCCTTCGAGATTATCGCAGTTCACTGTGTGAACAAAACTTTTGGAAATTTCTTTTTTTTATTAAATAGATAAGTATCCGTGTATAACGAAAGAAATATCAACGAGCTTGTAATTAAATTTTAATCGTTCACTACTGGCTCTTATCATAGTCAAGCGACTACGAGCAAACGTAAGTTGGAAAGTAACCAACCGGTTTGGATAATTGAACGCGGCGAATTGTTAATGCACCGACGTCGTAGCCTTTATTATTCTCCAGCTCTTCGAGATAAATGTCCATACGAGTTTATTAGAATACTCTAATAAGAACGAATTAATTCGCAAGGAAAAATTAATTATCGCGCCGATCGTAGTAACCGATAATCGGCCTGGAACGATTAATCATAGCTTTCTCGTTGACTTTAACGTGATATCAACCAGCGGAACCGTCGCGTCGTCGCCACGTTCGTTCATAGCGATTTTCCGCTATAGAAGAAAACGGGGCGGGGTATGTATAGCTGTGTGTGTGTATGTGTGTGTGCGCGCGCGCGTGTGTGTAAAATACCGTTATATATGCAACGAATGTTCCTCTTATCGCTCACAATGCGTGCATCGTTTTCTTATTCATATCCTTGTCAACGTAAAATTTGTCATGTTAATGAACGAACCCTCTATGCACATATATATACATGAATATATATTTACCTATATATATATATATATACATAAACGAAAGTTATTCGAATCCAAAGCAAAGTTAGATCGGAAGAACATCAAACAAACTTCGATATTTTTTACGGAAATGAATTCGAATTATTTGATGTTTGAAATCATTAGATATACGTTAACATACCAACCCCTATTATATCGTTCGTTTTGCACGATCACCGACGTCGCACGCTTGGCAACAATTAAAAACACATTAGATCCGCAGAACAGGCAATGTATAGGTTTCTTCCTTTTTCCATGCTAAAGAAATCGCCGGTAGAATGCGAGAGGCGCGAGACGCAGGAGCCGAGGATGCCGAGAGTGAAGAGAGATAGATAGATAGACAGATAGAGAGAGAGAGAGAGAGAGAGAGAGAGAGAGAGAGAAAGGTGGAGGGTAGGAGAGGAGTATAATTTGATACGTTTACCATTTAGTCTTATTTTTGAGTAATTTCGAGTCGCTCAGGGCGTCTCAGCTGCGATGCCGCAACGTAAGCTCGATGTAATTATAGCCTTGGAAACTTTTTTCCTTTCTTTCTTTCTCTCCTTTTGATTTTCTTTTCCTTTATTTCTCTCTCTTTCTCTGTCTCTCTCTCTCTCTTCCTTCTTCTTCTTCTTCTACTTCTTCTTCTTCTCTCCTTCGTCTTCCTTTACGTCGAACGGAACGAACAAGCCTTAGGCAATGTCTAGGAGATCAGCATAGAGAAACGAGTGAGACAAGAAGAGAAAGAGAGAGAGAGAGAAAGAGAGAGAGAGAGAGAGAGAGAGAGAGAGAGAGAGGGAGCGACGGTCGATATCGCTTCAATCTTTTGCGAGAAGATCGAGAGAATCATGCTGCATCCCTTCTCTCACCCATCCTAATCCTTCTTCATTTACGAACGATTCCAACAACCCGAAAGGATTCTTTATCTCTTCTATTTTATTTTATATATTATTTTTATAGTGTTTTTTTTTGAGTTTTCGTACTATAACGATATATTTTATACTTGATATTGTATTATATATTCTACTTGATATTAGGTATGTAATAATAGATAATTAATGAATATTAATTAAATAAATTTCAGAAAAATGAAAAGTACTTTTCGTAGTTCATCGTTTATATGGATTGAATCAACTGTGTTGATAGGAGTAACATCGAATTAAAATTTTCTGAATATTCAAATAATAACCCGAGTCGTTGATCGATTAATCGTGAATATTCTTGTGACGCTTCCATAACGTTGTTTCTTGCGAACAGTTTGCAACTTTGTAATTCGTACTTTTGTACGATCGTTTTTTAATTGTCAGCGTCTCATTAGTCGTATAATTGCGATTGTTTCGTGACATTTATCATCAGCATGGCAGATGTCTTGCATTGAGAATCATATTTGCGTGCAATTAACGGCGAGTCTGCTGCATCTAATATACATTATCTGTCCGATCCAGCACGTGCAGTAAGCGATTTTCGAATAGAGATGTCTATTTTATCGTTGACAAGAATTAACTCATTTGGATGAAATTTCATTTATTTATTTATTTATTGTAGGAACAATTTCATATTAAATTGTAATTTCATGTGAATATGATTCAAACGAATCTTTTCAGAATTATAAGAAATGTAGAATGAATATATACATAAGAAAGAATTTGTAATATATATATATATATATATATATATATATATATTTATATATATATATATTTATATATATATATATTTATATATATATATATATTAATTATACATTACATGTACATATATAATTGTATTACCTTTATTTGTACGTTTATATGTATATGTATGTATCTGATATTGAAATACATATATGTTTAAATATATATATGTACTATATTTAAATAAATAAATAAATGAATATATATATATAAATAATATAAATAATATACATATATATATATGCGTATATTATTTATAGTGAATAGAGAATAATTAAGATTTTGAAAAAGTCACAACTATTCAATCTAAAGTATATAATATCTTGCGTTACAACTTTGTCTCGTCATTTCGAGCAAATGAGTTACTCGCAAATTGTATGTATATAAGTACAACTTCTCCGTAGAATTTTCTCCGGTAAAAGGTGATACGGCTCGATTACGTTATGCCAAGTTGGTTGCATTACTATCGGATAGCACGTCGAATGCCTGCGCGTCTACATTGTGCTTGCATAATATGAATTAGCATGTCATCGTGCTTCGATCGATCGTACGTATCTTTGAACGCGTTAATAGCGTGCTTTGGTAGATATTGTTTCCGTTAAGGTAGACCAGGTGAATCAGAAACGGATAAAGTTCCTATCTAATAAAAAGATACGAAGAGAACGAAGATGATGAGACTACTTCTGTACAGAAATAAAATATATAGAAATAAAATATATAAAATTACAGAAATGAAATAAAATATATATATGTTTAGATAGATATTTATTGAAAATATTTTTTATATTTAGTAATGATTATATTACATTCTCGATTAAAATAGATTATTATTAAACATTCTTATATTTTACTTAGGATAAATGGAAGCAATATGATTAATACTCATTTGATAACCTAGCGAAGAGGCTGAATGTATGTAAGTATTGTATTTACCCAGTCTTTCCGTCGCATTTAGTCCAGTTTGATTGCCGATAGGTGAATTAAAAATACAGATGTCGTGTCTGAAGCATTCTTCAGATTTATTAGGACAAATAATTCGTACAATAAGTGTCTCTATGATTAAAATAACGAGTGTTCCGTATACGTGAATAATTAGTCCGTATGAGTTGATCAAGTCAAAAACAATAAATAATATTTATTAAGTGTTGTTTGAATAAGGGATGTTTTCTAAGTGTTGAATAGTGCAACAGTTGTCTGAGTGTTCCTTTAACAAATTACAAATGCCTCTTGAATGTAAACTGAGCAAGGAAAGATATGTAATACAGGTACTTATTTAGATAATCTTATATAAGTCTTATCAATAAGAGGTCTCATTGGATCGATATCTGATAAAGGTGGTCAACAGATAGGATACAAAAGTCCCTAACAGTTATGATATTTGTAGATACATTTATTGGAACAATCGAAGTGTTCAAGTGTTTTTATAGAAAAAAATTCTACAAATAATTTCAATCGAAGTATGAATCAGTAGACCAAGCATCAATTAGAACTTTCAAAGAAAATGAATAGCTAACGGAAAAGGGATTTGGATCTTGGAGAACATCATCGAACGACTACTTCTCATAAAACTTCTTCGATAGGATATGCATATATGGTTTTCGATCGATCTAAGGGTGGACGGTCTGGTCTCACATTTTATGTACCTATACATTTAGAGCCATATGCCGAGTATATACCTACCTACGGGTCGAAGCAACGAGAGAAGGTGTAGCGATTTATCGTGCAGCTTTTCCGGTAAAGTATCTCGGGCTACTTCCGGCAGACGTAGGTATCGGACGATCGACATGGCTCTTTCGAGGTGGAATACTCAATTACCTGAGCGAGTTCCTAGTAGATACTCCTCTATACTATTATAGGTATACTAACTATATGAGTTAGGTTGTATTATGTAGCTACTTACATACGTAGGATTATGCGTGGCCAAGCACGCTCGCGTTTCGTGACTTACGTCGAGGTGACGAGAGAAAGATGAGGAAGGAAAGTGGGGGGTAGCTACTACTAACGAGAATAGAATCGATGATGACAACGTTTAGTAATTAATTAATTAATCTTTGTTCCTCTTTTTCTTTCTTAAAAAATTAGTTAAATATATTTATTACCTAGTAACATTTCTTATTACCTAGTAACATAACTTTTAATTATCCAGATGATTGATAAATAATAACATTTATATTAATTTCAACCGTTTCTCAAATTTATTAGTTTATAACTTCTTCTATAGATTGTATAATAATATCACTAATGTAAGTAGTTATTGCTGTTACCAGGCAGTCCAATGTTAATTAAGAATGTAAATTATCTACCGAACAACCCTCCTATCGTGCACGTGTTTACGGCACTCGCTATATCTTTTCTTACGTATTATCGCGATATAATTATAGTTTCTTTCGTATAGCGTTAATTAATCATTTTGAGATCATTATTTTTGGCAGTAACGAACGTAGATAGGTAAAAATTGTAGAACGAAAAAGTTGATGAAAATTACGTTTTTCCTAAAAATGTCTTCAATAAATATTGTAATTTATGGAATTGTTAGATAGATCTATCGATTGTTTTTCTTTCTTTTGGTTTACTAAATACTTGTTATATAAGCTCTAATCAATTTTCATTCATATATCTAATCTTTTTATGTGGTATTTTTTCGATCGATTTATTTAATTTTCATTGTGAATCATTGAATTATAAAATTCAAGATCATCTAAAAATCCTTATTTCATTCACATTTAAGATTCATTATTATCCTAACATTGCGTGATATAAATATATATATATATATACATTTACATATCTATTTACATATTTATCTTGTTTTTACTCGAGTTATCAGTCTGATATTGTAAGAATAATAGATATACATTTGTGCAATTCACGGAGATGTATAATTATAGCATAAGTTTGATTCGTAATACATTCTTTTTTGCGTCCGTTGTAAATACTTTACTGCATTGATTAATTAAGTAATTAACGCACATGATCGTTTGTTTTTATTATTTATTATTATTATTATCATTATTATTATTATTATTATTATTATTATTATTATTATTATTATTATTATTATTATTACATTTTCCTGATCCGATTTGTTAGAGAAAATATATAATTATTGATACAAAGATAACGAATTTTTTATCTTCACTAGGTCCCGACATACCTGGCTTCCTTCTGCAACCCTTCAGAAAACCGAAAAGAATAAGGACTGCGTTTAGTCCGAGTCAACTGTTAAAGCTGGAACACGCCTTCGAGAAAAATCATTATGTTGTCGGGGCGGAAAGAAAGCAGCTAGCGCAGGCGCTATCGTTAACTGAAACGCAGGTAAGAAAGAGAAAATTGATTGATATGAGATAAGACAAAGTTTGAAAAATGTTTTTCGAACGTTTATCTTTAGTAACGATCGTATTCATTGATGAACGATCATCGTTATTACTGTAATCAAATATTTTATTGAGTTCAAACTAATTATGGCATATTATTTGAAAGAAAGAAGTATAATAACCAGGTTGATCGTTAGAAAAGTTTAATGACAATTTAAAATAGGAGAAAGCAGAAAAAGAAAGAAAAGAGATATCGACTTCGCTTAACAAGGCCAATGGATGTGCAAATTCACGAAGAGTTGAATGGTGGTAGTGTTCGAGGGGAGAACGAATGAATTGTCCAAAGAAAACACGTTGTGGAGAGTCGTCGAAAGGGCGCGAGAGTCATGCTTTCCGCATTCTATGGGCGTAACGCTCCCCCGAAACAAGGGGTGGGGAGTCTTATAAAGAAAGAGATAGATATAAAGGAGAGAAAGAACGAGAGGGAGAAAGAGAAAAGTAGGAGGGGTGTCGAAGGGGAAGGAGAAAGGTGGCTAGATAGTGAATTAAGCTGGGGAAGCGCTCAGCATCGACGCCATTTTGGAAGGAACTCGTACGCATTGTGGGGAACAAACTCTCTCTGTCTTTCTGTCTCTCTATCTCTCTTTGTCTCTCTCTCTCTCTCTCTCTCTCTCTCTCTCTCTCTATCTCTCTCTCTCTCTCTCTTTCTTTTTACTTATTACATTCTGTTTTTGTAATAAAACTTTCAATAAAAGTATTCACTATTTTTATTTTGATCGAATTTTTTTTTATATGTTTAGAATTATTACAATCAATATTATTGTATGATAATGACTATTTTATGTAGATATGTCGCAAATAGGTATTTACATGTGCAAATGTAGATACATATAGAAAACAACATAAAAGTATTTATTCGATATTTTCTAATGAATTTAAAAACAAAAAAAAGGAAACATCTGACACGGTTGACAAGAAAGTTACGCATATTTGTATAATTTAATCTCAGTATCGTTATGGAATTTGTTAAATATTCAAGGGATTGAATTAGTTTTCTGCATTGTATTATTTTTTTCATAATGAACAATTGATCGATTTGATCTAATTAGATAGAGAAAAAACATTTTTTCGATTGGGCATCCAAACAGATTGTTAATTTGAGTGAATTCGTTCACGTTTCTCTTATCTGTAAAGAACTCTTGTGAGAGAAGAAACGAGATTCGATGTAGTTCACATACGGCAAAAGCGCCTACGTGATCACGATTCGGCGAGTTGATTCGCGGTCATAATGTATTCCCAGGTAATTGCTGGGCTAATCGTACGTAATTAGTGCTCTAATGAGGAGCACCGGGTCGCGTGTAACGCGCGTCTTTCTTATGAATCTTAACTAGGGTGAAACGTTCCGTTTCTCTGCGTGTTCGGAGAGGGCTCTGTAAGAGCCTCCGGATATAATGTGACTGCTAATTGCGTGCCGCTCCAAGTATGTAGTATATATGTACGTACGTACATTGCTGATTGCCTTCCGGATCGAAGAAGACAACGTTGCTGTTGGTTGTCGTTTCTTTCACGTAAATTCGCTCGTAAAGTATCGCGCTACCCTTGGCTACTACTCGACTACCGAGAGAGTTCTAGCAAACAAAGGAATTCATGATTATCCTTTGAAAGAATTTCTACATCGCATTTCTTTATTGTTATTTACAGTCTTCTATCTCGATTAGCTTCCGAAGTAGGTATTAGATAGATAAATAGATAAATAGATAGATAGATGTATAGATAAATAGATAGGTATGTCCATGTTATGTCGTAATACGTGACGAGATAATATATTGTAATGGATGATAATACAAGAGAGTGTGAAGGTGATTTGTAATTATAATAAGAAACGGGAAAGTCAATGATCGAGTCAGTTAGATAATCGGATTAATAGCGATCTTCGATCTTACAAGGTGTGGTTTTAAATTCTGAAGGATACAACGATAGGTACTATATAAGTACGAAGAAATGTGAAAGCCGTCGTTGAATAGAGAGTATCATTTAAAAAAGTATACAGTTTTACGATAGGTATCATGCAGCGACGGAAGGTGTAACGACAAGTCCAGTTCGAACTATCAAATCGGAGAAAAAAAAAGAGCAACTTTGGAAAAACAAAATAGGATATAACGATAGTAAAACTATGAGCTACGAGTATTTATAGGTAATTTAATGCGGGATATCGGGAATATTACAGGAATAATGACGTTAATTATATGCGAGTCGATCGATGGAGTTAATTCTAATGATTTATCAGCCTCGAATAGAGGAACGAGTCATTACGGTTGTCGGTGTTCCGCCACTTCTAGAGTAATACGCTCTCGTGAGGAAACTTGCGGTCTTATTTACGTACGCGGGACATAAATTATTAATGGACCTCTCCATTAAGCCGAATAATTTAGCTGACCAAATGCACGGCTTACGATCTAATCACTTGCTCCCCCTCCTCTCTTTATCTCTTTTTCTTTTTCTTTTTCTTTTTCTCTTACTCTTTCTCTCTTTTTCATTTTTTTTCTCTCGTACAAGATTGCAAGCTGCGTGCAAAAATACAAAAATTCAAGATTTTACGGCTTTCCTTTGTCAAGTTAAAAATATTTCGTTTGAATACCGTTCGTACATTTATTTATTAATTTATTATTTTTTTTTTTATTTTTTTACTTTTATATTTTCCTCATAATACGATACGCATGATAACTTTAATTTTATGATAATTAAGAAACATAATCGATTCCGAGCGCGGAAGTAAAGTCAAATGTAATAAAATGCGGGAAAACAATTTCTAAAAGCCGTTTATTTCTTGCTAGCGATCTACCGAAGATCGTTCTCGGTTATTTTGCTTTGTTTTTTCTATATTTTTTTATTGTTTCTTTTATTTTTTTTCAAAAACTAAAAATTTATTCCGGATATATGAATTTATTTACTAAATTGGCAACGCCGCAACAGTCATCGGATGACCGACGAGCCTTACTCGCGAATGCTTTATTTTTAGTCCAGCGACGTCACGGCTCATTATGCATAGAGAATCCGTACGCGGCCTGCATAATATGTAAACTTCTTTCCATTACCGTCCACGGCAACGTAATACGCACGGAGAAAAAGTCTAGCGCGATTGGCCGAGAATAAAATAGTGCCATGTCGGGAGAGCTACGATATCGTCTCTCCCTCCCCTCCCTCTCTCTCTCTTTTTTCTTCCTTCCTTTCTTTTTCTCTCACGGAAGAGTCGATGGAAATCGTGTACTTCGGAGAAGAGAACGGTATCGAGCGTACCAATCACTTGAACGTTATCGTTACAAACGGAAGTTTACTTTGTAAAAAAACAAAAAAAAGTCATTTATATTTCTTAATTTTTCTTTTTTTTTTAAATTTTTTTCCCATTTCTTCTTTACGGATCCATTAAAGAATTTTCTTTTTCTCTTTCTTTTTTTTGGCAAGTAATATTTTCTCTACCAATGTATTAAAACCTTTCTTCTCTTCGGTACTAATCGCAAGCAATTTTCTCGAACATCGAGTAAAACGATCGTTCGATCGTAAGGAAGATCGTTTGCAAATGCAACGATCGTAATGAGAGGAGAACGAACGGGAGAATTTTCTTATCGCACAGTGGTAAGTATTAAAGTGAAATTAAATTCGCGATATCCCGAGGAAGGTTATCACCTGTATTTCTCTCTCGCGTGTGCTTAAGAGTCTCGTTTGTGGAAGCGAACAATGGTACATTAAAATCGGATAATTTAAAATCCCATTAAAGTCTTACTCCTCACACCGTCGATCTTTCGTCGCGCAAACACGAATAGCGTTTTTGCTTTACGCTTAGCTACAAGTTCCTCGTTAATATCGTATTATTGTAACGTTCATCGTCCTTATCGTCTTCCACGAACGAGAGTACGCATATTTATGAATCGAGATTAACCGGGATCTCTTTACTCAAAAGATTTCTCATATACCTACATGACTTTCTCTTCTTTTAGTTAATTTTACGAGTTTGCGCGACATCGTCCAATTGTTGATCTCTCGTGATACGTTTTCAACCTTTGTTAATAATTATTCACCATCATGTTTTTTTTTAAGATATATATATATTTTTTGACGAATGTCGACAGATGAGATTACATCATTTCAATTGAATCGCTTTTAACAAATTCGAAGATCTCTATTTCTGTTCCCTTATGCGAACAATTATGGTCATTTGAATTCAATTCTTCTAAATTGAGTGCGCAAATAATATTTAAATAATCAATATTTCGATTAATCTTCTCAAAATTTGATTTTGTAAAAGCATACAAGCTAGAAATATCTAGATATTTATACTTGCGTATATCTCATTAGAAAAGAATTTGTATTTCAGTAGTTCAGTTATTTCTAAATATATCAATGAAACATGATACTGTTATGTCGATCGTCATAAGAAGTAGATAGAAGCGAGATAGAAATGTGTATGTACGTGTGTATGTGTGAGAGATAGATAGATAGATAGAGAGAGAGAGAGAGAGAGAGAGAGAGAGAGAGAAAATGCGAAAAGCGTCATTTTATCGAAGCGTGTCGTTTTAGGACCAGCCACCCCAACGTGTACGCACGCTGTAGGCGATTGAAAAATAATATCGTCGAGTTTATTTAGCCGGGAGGGTTGACGGGGTAGGAAAGAGAGTTGAAGCTCAACGACTATGACGACGATGGTTCGACTACGCGCACAGAGGATTAAAAAATAATGTTTCGAGCGTGATCGTCGAAACCGATGGGGAGATTATTGGACCGCCTCAAATCTACGCGATTGGTCGCCACTGTCCAGCTGCGGATTTTATTCGACGGGGTTCGACTCGGCTGTGCGTGCCGAAAGAGACATCGATCGAAAAAATATCTCTTCTCGTTTGTTTATTCGTCGGTATTTCGTTTAACGCATGCTGTGTTCTTTCAACGTTTCGATCGATACAATGAGAGTAAGAGAAAAAGAAAAAGAAAAAGAGAGAGAGAGAGAGAGAGAGACAGCCAGGCAGATAGACAGACAGACAGACAAACAGACAGACAAACAAAGACAGACAGACGGAAATAGAGGGAGAAAGATAGAAAGAGAGTTCAAAATTACTTAAAATAGTGATTGTTTAATCTTTCTGTAATCAGTTTTAATGTTTTCAAGAATCATTTAATCAAAAAAGTTAATTAATGATTTTGATAGAAATTAGTAAGTATCTATATTTAAGTTTGTCGAGATTATTTTCTCACAGTTATTTTTTTTCTCAATCTCTTAGTTGTCATTTTCTAAAATGCATATTTTATCCTGTTATTGTAATAATTCTTTCAACCTTTATTCGTATATTTTATATAACAACTTATATAATAATTACATTCGGAATAATAATTTAAAAAAGCTTTTCCTTGAAATATTTAGCTATGTTTATTCTAATGTTTCTGAGATAAATTTTGAAAAAAATATAAAAAAAATTTAAATCACTTTACGATTAGTAGATATTTAAAACGTAGACATTTCTTGTATAGTAAATAGATCAATTTGTCTGTTATAGAACAAATGTCGAATGCTTGCCGATTAAGTTACTTTCTAGTAATACATTTTATAAGAACGTTGATTTATCAATCGAAATATATAGTTTTGATAATACGATGATGAAACAACTTTTCAAAGTGATATTACAGAGGGAATGGAATTATAAAACTTATGTACACATATATTGTATGTATATACATATGCATATACATAAATCCATTTCGACTTTTTAAAAGAAGGGAAAGAAGGCTTGGAAACAAATTAAAATCGAATATTTGAACGATAAATCTAAGATTATAAGAAAAATTATCGCATAAAAGATATTGGGATTCATCTCAAACAAATTCGAATAAGTATATAGATATATATGCAGATATATACATATATATATATATATATATATATATATATATATATTATATATCTACATAAGTACAAAACAACTAACATATATATATTGCATGGCATTAGAGTACGCAAACGTTGCTGGCGCAATATTAATTTCCATTAACAAATATCCAATTTCTCGTGGTAAGGAAAGGACTCATCAGGAAGATATATCTTAGCTCGTATGTAGATACATAGATATGTAACTATGTAATTAAGCAACGAAAGGTTTTCTCGTATTGGCAACTCTGCTTTTGGTCGTTTCGAATCGAGAAATCGGACATTACAGATTTTCTTGTCGTATTAAATTATCCGCTAAAATTCTAGGATTTAAAAAGATAAATAAGTCGTGCAGAAGTTAAATACGCATTTTATGCGAATGGCCGGAGGTGTCTGTTCTTATTACAGAAATGGGCGAGTACACTCGTATAACTTTTCGACGAAGTTGGATGATTACATTCTCGTCGTTAATATTACGTTGAAAGAATATTTTGTATTTTCTTGATTTACCTAAATCGATACTGTTATGCGATCGATAGAAATATACGAATAATTTAACTTAGTGTGGAATAAATAATATTATATTTATATTGTATGTATTTATATAATATATGAACTTTTCTTTCATATAGAACATATAATTACAAATTTTGAAAAAATATACATTTAAATATTTATTAGACACGTGTAAAGTTTAATATAAAAAATATGATAATGAATTTTCTTGTATCTTGTATTTACAAAAAGTTATGCGATAGATAGCGGATGAACATATTGATTTATGCAAAATTGTTCTGACAGTGAACGCGTTAAATAACGTAAGCGATTAGTATTGAAATATTTTCACGAACAAAAGAGAATGATAACGAGGAAGAGAGAGAGAGAGAGAGAGAGAGAGAGAGAGAGAGAGAGAGAGAGAGAGAGAGAGAGAGAGAGAAAGAAAAAAACATAGAGAAATGCAATGCAAAGTCCGTCTCTTGTTATCCATTTGCGTTAACCTTGAAAATGCTTGCAACGCGTTTCTGATTAGCGGACGTGCTCGTCGTGTCGCGTAATTAGAATATCAATTAATAATCCGGATTAATTGAGCTCTTCATTATCCATGCATACCAAAGTGATATCCTGAAGCTCGAGCACGCTTTCATTATTCTCGCTTACGCGAGCCATTTCGAAATAGGGAAAAGAGTGACAGAGGTTAAGAATATCAGACGGAACGATTAAGAATAACTAAGAAATCGAAATAAGTTTTTTTATATCTGTCAAAGTTACAGATTTGTTGGATTTTATTCGAAAAAGTCGATTTATTTTCTAATTTGTTGAAATATAACGTGAAGATTTAAAAACTTTATTTAGGAAATTCAGCAGATTTTATAAGCACAATATATAAATACATATATTTGCTTGTTAATCTCGAAATATATATTTTAATTATCTATATATTATTACTATAATTATCTTATATTTATTTCATTAATATTTATTACATTTATTATATTATATTACATTAATTATCTATATATATAAATTCAGCTTGATCTCATTATCAGTTATTATACAAATATTATAGGTATAAGTATTACGTGTAGTATTATGTATAATTATTATCGTGTAGGTACTTACGTATTAGTTCGAATGACTCCGTAAAAGGAACATATAAATGAGAAGATTTTTTGTTAAATTTACTTACATCATCATCATCTCTCTCTCTCTCCCTCTCTCTCTCTCTCTTTCTCTTTCTGTCTCTTTCTCTCTTTTTTTGTCTCTCTTTCTCTCTTTTTTACTTGGTCGATGCATATCAGTAAATACAAATGCTAAATATACAAATAGGAATTAAAAGATATCTCCAAACTATTTTTTAGCAAATTACAACTTAAAAAATGATACTTTTTTAACAGGTAGCATGTTCTTCTTATTTTTCGAACTGAAACATATTTATATCTTCGAGTAACAGTTAAATAAGATCAACTTGTAATTAGAGAGTACAAAAACGGTTATGTACACAACGCAACCTTCTTCTTTCGCCGATAATTAATACCAACCAATATCCACGTAAAAGGACAATGATCACACGAAAGGATACTCTCTTGAAAATGTAACATCAGTGCAACGGAATTCAGGAAGATTCATCGAAGATCGTCCGTACCAGGGTGTACCATTTTCCAAGAAATCAGTGAATAGATCGTTCGAGCGGCGTGGCATCTTAAAGAGGGTATCATTCATCGATACGGAACCAATTACAGGCAATACCATCTCTGTCGATCGGCCAAGATCGAAATTAAAGTCGTTGAAGGAAAAAGATAGAGAAATAAGAGATGAAAAAAGGAAGATATAAAAAGAAAAAAAAAAAGAAGAAAAAAGAAGAAGAAGAAAAAAATCTTAGTCCTGCGCATGTGGAGATTGCAGAGGAGGCTGAAAGGACGTCGGCTATCTATCTGGGCTCGCAAGATTGCAAGTTGGAAACGCTCACGCGCACTGTGTGTCTGTTGATCGTTCGGACGAGATAACGAGTACGTAGGTACGTTACATAGAAAGAGAGAGAGAGAGAGAGAAAGAGAGAGAGAGAGAGAGAGAGAGAGAGAAAGAGAGAAAGAGAGAGAGAAAGGGAGAAAGAGAGACCAGGCAAGTTAACCGGCGTTACCTCGGACTTTTAGTTGAACAGGGTAACAGCCGGACTTAAGCACCGAGAGAGCTTACCTACCTTCCTCGGTGAGTTTGCGCGAAGCCACGTAATTGAGGCTGTTTCTGGAACGCGCCTAAGTGACAGGTGAACACCTTATATGCGAGTCACATCGCCAGTGACAGTCGTACGCGCCTTTCTAAAAACATACATATACACATACACCGACAGACAAACAAACGTAGTACGAACTCTTCTTATCCTTCTTCTTCTTCTTCTTTTAATAGTCCCTTCGTCTTCTTCTTCTTCTTATTCTTCTTTAACTTCTTTTTATTCTTCTAATATATTGTTGTATGTGCACAGGTGCGTGCAGATAGATTTTATTTTCTTTTTCTTTTCCTTTAGTATCATCTTTTGTTATTTGTATTTTGAATCTGTGTAGCGTGTGTTTATTTAACACGAAGGATATTTTTTAAACCGAAATTACTTTCGCGTTTAATAGAGTTTTTATGGGTGATTTATAGGTGTCATTGATTATTAGTTGTTCTTCTATGTAATTCTTTTGAAAAATTGTATTTTCGTTTTGATAGAAAATTAATCAAAATGAATTAATGATAATTATTCCGATTGAAATATCATAAATAATATTTTAAATATAATATTTTATTCAAATTAAAATAATATAAATCAAATACAAATATCAGATCTAAGTCATATTGTTCGTTATAAAAGAAAGACTTATACAATTCTAAAGATCCTTACGATTACTTTTTCCAAGTCACTTTATATTCCTGATAGATGGTATTAGAGTAGTTAGAATGTTGTTAAAATTGATGGAATCTGAGGAAGTCGATGGAAAGAAGTAGGTATAAAGAGCGGATCAGGAAGGGATGAGAGAGTCGGGGTTGAAACTAAGCGTAAATCCGAAATCCAATGGGATGGGGTGAGTACTTTAGAAAGTTAGGGGAAGAACGGATGAAGGGAAGGGAGTGAAGTTGTCTACATTCTGGGAGATGGTCCGGGACTTTGTGGAAGGGGATGCTCATAGTATTCGCGTGCGTGAGAGATCTACCAATCGGGTCGTAGTTCCACGTTCGTTGCCGTGGTAACCAACGGAGAAAGAGCAAATGAGAGAGACAGAAAGAGAAAGAGAGAAAGAGAGAGAGAGAGAGAGAGAAAGAGAGAGAGAGAGAGAGAGAGAGAGAAAGAGGGAAGGAACATGCGATAGGGGTAACTCGATTAAGCTTGGAACGACGCTCCCAAAGGGAATGGCTACGAGAAGGAAAGAGGAAGCTTGCAAAGGAAAGAGAGAGAGAGAGAGAAAAGAGAGAGAAAGAAAACTATATCGTGCTCGCTAGAAGGGGTTGCTCTCTATTTGCCCTCTTAATCACCCGTTAAGTGCCACGACCCCAAAGAGTCTCCCTACGGGCA
This sequence comes from Vespa velutina, assembly GCF_912470025.1. NCBI lineage: Eukaryota > Metazoa > Arthropoda > Insecta > Hymenoptera > Vespidae > Vespa > Vespa velutina. Next base: position 364,290 of record NC_062196.1, read on the forward strand.
TAAAACTTGTGATTCGGTGAGTGCTGCTTTCGGACATTGCAAAATCGTCCGATTTCAACGATTTCACGATTTTAACGAATTTTATGTGAAACTTATGTGACATCGGAGACACAGTAAAAGTTGCAATTACTTCATTGCATTTTGATACGTCGAATATCTTTGTTTTTGTTGGATGATAATTCTTTCTTTGATGCGTAGAATCGTCACAGATAAACAAGACCGAAAGTATTTTGTAAATAGTTACACCCTACGAGAAAGATTTCCGTTCATATACCATTCTGATTTTGATTCTAAATGCTGAGTCTAATCTGGGTCTCGTCAAAACTACGTTGTGTTGGACGTGGGACGAGATCCGGTCGATCATTCACTCTGTCTCTCGCTCTCTCTTTCTCTTTCTCTCTCTCTTTTTCTATTCTTTTTCTATTCTTTTTTTCCTCTTGGAACTCGAGCACAATGTCGATTTTCCAGCTTGATAACTTCAAAATGGCACTCTATCTACAGCCCTTTCTCTCGCCATGAAATACGACGATGGTGCAGTCAATTCAAGGACAATAGTGTCCTCTGCCTTTCTCGTTCCATAAAGAGAGCATGTGTACGAAAGTTACCCCTTCTTTTGCTTTCATTTTTGTTCTCTCTCTCTCTCTCTCTCTTTCATCCCTTCCCTCTAGTTCGACGATCGAAGGGGTTCCATGTTAGCACAGCACACGAGCTATTGTAACCGGATAACTGCGTTTAAGGGTGGCTGCTTGATACATCGACTCGTTCCTACTAAGAGGAATAGGGGTTGGTTCCATAACTAGTTGCCACTTAATTTGCCAAACTACGGGACTACGATCCCGAGGGTGGAAGTTTCATGTCTCCTTTTCAAGCGGATTGGTCCAATGAGCTTGATCGTCTGTATCGTTGACTATCCATCGGTGTAACGACGGTCGAATGATAGGGTAGCTAGGGTGTAAAGGGATGTGCTGGAGATTTACACACGGAATTGCATCCGAGTGAATTCATGAAAATTATGGTATAGTATATGTATAGGTTATTTTAGTATGGGTCGACAAATTTAGAGGGCGTTTAATATTAGAAAAGTGAAAGGAAATATTCCCCTTTGTCATATTCTTTTCGTCGATCGGATCTTTGCTTCCTTTGTAATGAAAGAGTTCGCGGAATAAAAAGACGGAAGGATGAGGGCTAAGTATGGATGGTCATTGTTTACACAAGAGAATGCTGCAAACAAATTATATATTTTCGTTTTACTTATTTTAATTAAGAACATTTAATTTTTCAAAAGAAATGTGCCGATTCTCGCATTACGATATTAGAAAATCGTTATCCTTTGCTCTCGCTGACGATTTCAAACTGACTTTATTCGATTGTTTAATCGTTTCTCCTCTATAATAGGTATTATTCTTCGTTAGATTTTGAATTGATCTAAACAAGATTAATTCTTTAGAGAGCAAAGTACACGATCGAACGTATGAAAGACAAAAAAAAAAGAATAAATTAAATATCTGTATATAAGACGAGGACAAAAAGGGTATAAAGTGATCTTGCTATTCCTACCGAATACAAATTATTGAATATTGAAAGTATATAATTGAAATATAAATGAACTAATCTGTAATATCGTTCAGCAAAAATAACGATTTAAGTCATTCTAAATATAGGGTTATCTGTATATTTTAAAACTGATAATTAATAATTGATGAGAAAAGTTTTAATGGAACTAAGGGAAAGTAATATGAAGTGATTGTATATAACGTAGGAACAAGTAATTTCTTAACACTTAATGATAAAAATGATTTCAGTTGAAATTTAATTAAGTTTATTCATCCTAGGATATCTTTTAAAGTCTCTAATGACTCATGAATGTCTATCACTAAACAGAATTTTAACTCATTTTTTCTTCATTTTTTTTAATCAGCTTATAAATTAATTAATAAAAGAACAAATAGATGATACATAGTTACCGTAAACTTTGATTTTTCTAACACATTACTAAATGAAATGATTTCAACTGAAATAAATTAATTTAATAAAATCATTATCTTCTTTGTTTCAGGTGAAGGTATGGTTCCAAAATCGGCGAACGAAACATAAGAGAATGCAGCAAGAGGAGGAAGCAAAAGCGCAACAGCAGTCGGGTGGTGGTGGAGGTGGGGGTGGTGGTGGTGGTGGTGGTGGTGGTAACGCAAATAACAACAGTAATAATAAGAACACCCATCACGTCAGCAAATGGCAACAAGAGACGGGCGATTATCATCACGAAGATGAAGAGGAAGAAGAGCAAATTGATCCCGAGGCTGAGGAGTGTTCGAGCGATTCTGAAGCGTAGCTAGACGTTCTCTGCCTGGACTAAGTTTCCAGGAGTACAATGTTTTGCTAGAAAAAACGACATATTTCGTTTTAGGAATTTTGTTAAGAACAAAATTCCTAAACGAATTCTTCATGAAGAAGAATATGGCTGTTCGTTCGTCATACTAAGGAATGATAACGGGTCAAAGATTTTCATGATATCTTGATGAGTCGATTAATTGACTTTGATGATTTTTGCTAAGAAAAAGAAGAAGAAGAAGAAGAAAAAGAAGATGATTAGACATTTACGATTGTACTATGTAGAGGAGTAGAAAGACACGCGACTTCTCGCAAGATGGAAAAAGACGAGAAATGCCAGAAGAGAAGAGGGTTGAAATCGGGCTGAGTCGGAAGTCGACTAATGGAGGTATTGTTCGCGATGGCCGCCGAGATTAAATGGAGATACTTCCGCCGCCGGAAGAAACGGATTGGACAAACGAATGAGGAAATCACAAGAGATCGAACATCTTTTGTCCGTTGAAAAATCTTTCTAAGGGTTGCTGCGGAGTAATCGTGGAAATCGAAATCGATTTTCTCATGATCGTTCATTCTATTTTTTGATTCACTTGTACTCTTTTCTTTTGTTTTTTTCTTTTTCCTTTTTTTCCTTCAAAATATTTTCTTTCGAACACGTTAAACTGAGGGAACAAAAGTAGGAAATAAACAAGTTCCCGTAAGTTAAAAATTTCGCTTTTTTCTGAGATAAACAAGTTTTCGTAAGTTAAACATTTTCTGATATACACATTGTATTTTCATAATGGTTATATTAATCTCAAGATGATTAAAATCCTTCGATCATCAGTAGCCCACAGTCGTCTTGCCATAATTAATGCGCCATAAAGACGAGACGAGACGAGACGAGACGTCGCAAGTGTGTGTAAATAGAAAGGTGTAAAAGACAATTTTTCGATAACGATCGATCTCGTCCGATCGATCGAAATTATGTGTATATAGACGAATACAAGGACGATAAAGCTAGTGCCAAACGTCGTAATACTTAAGAAGAAAGAGAAAGAGAGAGAGACAGTGTAAACTAAAAAAAAAACACACAAGACGTATTCAAAAAGTCGTATCTTAGGTCGTTGTTCTATGAACGAGCAGTATTCCTTTCGTCAATCGATGTATCGAAAATATACCGGCGATTTAAATTATTATGGACGATACTTATAAAACTATATTTTGCATCACGACTCTCGGCAAAAGTTTTTCGTTATATTGGATTCTTTAGTTAAAATTAATAAAGGATCTTGAAGTGCGAAAAGTGTACTCGTTCGAGTTTTGTATTCTGAACAATAGAAGAGAGAGAGAGAGAGAGAGAGAGAAAGAGAGAGAGAGAGGGAGAGAAATAGAAAAAGATTAGAAATTTTGATCTCAATGAAAAATTGAATGTAAATAGTTGAAATATTGTTTCAAACGCAGAAGACATTCGTTGTTTCATGAAATATAAAGAAAAACAAATTAAACTGTAAGAAACGATTTAAAGAAAAAAAAAACAAATGAATCTTCCGCTTTGAAATTCGAAGAAAAACAAAAAATAAAAAGAAAAGAATAATTCGTTTTGCGCCGACGGTCGTGTAGTAAAATATGTCCCATACTAAATGTAAATAATCTTGTAAATAAGAAATTGTGATTTTATTTGTCGTACGAAGACATAGAATTGTACGATCGTCCCGAAGATTCAGTTCGTGCTTTAACGATATAGCGAAATAAATTATATCGACGCAATCAACGATAACGATATATTGTCGTTTTATTTCTCCCGAATAAGATAAGAATGAAATTTCTATTTATAACATATCTACGTTTATTCGTTGCTATTCGTATCTTTGGATGACGTAAAAACTTTCGAAAATCGTGCCAATGCGATTGATCGCGCGATAAATCTAACAGAGTTACGATAGGTTCTCTCGATTTATTAAAGAATATCGATGAGAAAGTTAAAATGGTAGTAGAACGGAATTGTAATATATACCGTTGAAACAATGCCGGCCGATCCATGGCGATAGAAGAGAATCGACTTTAAGTAATTGGGCCTCTCCGTGGCTTCGTTCGAACGGTTTATTCATCGAAAGATCGATAAATCGTCTTTCTCGACGTAAAACATCTTGCTCTCGACGCGATCGCGATTACGATCTTTCTCTTCACCCCACCCCCTATGTCCCTTTCGCTCCCTCCTCGATCACCTCCAACCCCCGACTCCTCGTGGAGCAATTTCGCGATGATGAAAACGGTGCTTTTAAACTCATGATATTAATGCAATGATCATCCTTGATTACCGCTTTATAACTATGCAACGTGTCCGACAAATTGCCAACGCGAAAATGATCGTGTATGCCCTCTCCTTTTCGGAAGTTCTTTCTACGCGAAGATAAGAAACGATTCTTCCACGTAATCGCTTTATAATCGCCGCTTCCAAAATGAATAATTATGGCACATGGAAGTTCTCCACCGTAATTAAGCGTTCGTGTGCATATAACGGGGTTGCTTACCTATATATGCATGCGTGCTTGGGATCGAAAGGATGTAAATATTATTCTTTCAAAAGATTTTCAAGGAAAGGATGTGATTTTTATCGGAGTTTAATTTCAGACAAAGAAAAGGAAAGAAAAAAAGAGATGGAAGGAGAAAAAGAAAGAAAAAGAGAGTGAAAGAGAGAGAATCGTAAGTTCTCGATCCTTCTCAACATTGTAAGATCATTATTTCGAGTAGATATCCTGCCTATAATACATCACATTTCTGGGCATTTACATAGAGAAACTCGCGTAACGAGTCGACAGTGAAATCGTTTCGTTCGGAATTAAAAGGTTTGTCGAGGATGTAGAGAAAGGAAGAAGGAAAGAGAGGAAGAGAGAAAAAGAAAAAGACTGAAAGAGATAAAAAGAAAGGGAAAGAAAGAGAGAAAGAGAGAGAGAGAGAGAGAGAGAGAAAGAGAGAGAGAGAGAGAGAAAGAGAGAATCAACTAGTGGAGGCACGCGATGTATTTTGGGCCCGACCTTTTTTCGACGCATAATTATTCAAAAACGAAAAGGGGACCGGATCGATCGATACACCCACGAGGAATTTCGAAAGATAAACGAGATATCGAAATCATGTGACAATTACATATTAAAGCATGTTAATATCAGAATAACGAAGGTGATCGTAGATCAAACGTCTGCATTTTAAGCATCGATTTTAATAATAAATAAGTTATAATAAACCTATCCTCTCTCTCTTTCTTTCTTTTTCTTTCGACGATCGACTCATTTAAACTCTTTCTAACTTCCGCGATGATCGTCTTCCCAAACGAGACTCATTTACATTTGGTAGGCGTGCCACTGTTAATCGCTTATTACTCACTCAACTGGTAATTAGCGCGAAGGAGCGCCGTTCTAGATTCATTTATCTCGTTCTCCGTCGGTCGCCACGATGTTTTAGAAGATTGTTTCGACGTTCGATCTATAATTATATCGCATTTATCATTCGAGCAAGTTTGTTTACCCGTATTACCAGAAACAGAAAGAGAAAAAGAAAGAGAGAGAGAGAGAGAGAGAGAGAGAGAGGCAAACAGAATGATGAACAGAATATTATTCGCTCGACTTTATCGATTACATAAAATACGTTAGATTCTTTCATAGTTTTTCATTTGACGAGTTTATATAATTTTAAATACTAATCGATTTCATTTTATTATCGAGAGGTATGTTCATTATTTATAATATCCGTTATAAATAATAAACATATGTATCAAATCTAGATTGTATTTTATCTAGATTATTGATCATTATATATATGAATTATTAATTATTATCATCCTAGATAATTGATCGTAGTGAGCCGATAAAGTTAATTATTTATTTCGAACTAGATGATAATAAATAAGAAATAGACATTAACAAATTGTCTTATGGAAGTCGACAGTTTACGGAATTCTACGCCACTGTTTCGTTCGGGAGCACGTTTTGGCTCTTGGAGTTCTTGGTGCTCTCTTCCTTTTGCTTTAGCTTTGCAGGTAAGTGGTATGGCAAGGAAGTTGAGTGAGTGAAAAAGACAGACAGAGAAAGAGAGGGAGGGAGAGAGAGAGGGAGAGAGAGAGAGAGGGAGAGAGAGAGAAAGAGAGAGAGAAAGAGAAAAAGAGAGGAGAGAGAAAGAGTAGAAATATCTTGGGGGTGGGGGTCGTTCAAGGGACTGGAGTTCAGAACTGCTAATTATGTAAATTGCCAGTGTTGCAAATTACCCTCACAGTTTGCGTTCATTCTACACACAATCCACATGGTCCCTGCACATCTCACACACCTCGCACGGAATCCATCCACTTTCAGATACTGTTACTTCCTTTGAGAGAGAGAGAGAGAGAGAGAGAGAGAGAGAGAGAGAGAGAGAGAGAGGGAGAGAGAGAGGGAGAGAGAGAGAGAGAGGGAAAGAGAGAGAAAGGGAAAGAGAGAGAAAGAGTAAGGAGAAGATATAAGAGTGCGAGGAGGACGTAACGACACCTCTGCCCTACGGAACGCTCTGCCTTCTTTCCTCCTACCTCCTTCTTGCTCCTTCATTCATCATAACCAGTACTCAACGAGTATATTGTTGGTTACGAGTGTCCACGAAGATAGTCGATGTGTTCAACGTCACGAAAACCAGTCTATCGATGCTGCAAATTGCTCCTACGAAAGGTGACTAGTCTCTTCTCTTATATTTTTTTTTTATTTTTCCCATTCTTTTTTACTTTTTGGTTTATTTTTTTTCCTTTAAAAAATAATTGGTTCATAAAACCATTTTTATAACATTTGACGATCTAAACGTATGGAACTGTTTATCTCTATAAAAGTAATTCATTGAAAAAATATGTAGGTAAGGTCGCTATTAAAAACATAATAACACAGAGAATGAATCTTTCTTTCTGTTGTCCTTTTCTTTTCTTGTTTCCAGACCCTTGTTGATAATATCAGTGCTTAGACCTTTTAGAAGTCATTTTGAAGGAACCGTAGACATCTTACGTTTCGGTTCAGTCCAGGATTATATTTCATATATTTAGACGCTCGTAAGTAAACCTTTATTATTATATAATGTAATTATTACCAGTATTTATTTTAATATGAAAGTTAGAGAAAAAGAGAGAGAGAGAGAGAGAGAGAGAGAGAGAGAATTAATCAATATAATAATTTTTTCTTTCTATTAAACATATATGTATCTACGTATCTGATTTTCACGCTCATTATTTTACGTTTTACCTACGTTGTATTTTATCCCATACTTATCCTTTTTATTCGGCAGATTTGTAAACGATCGAGATAATATAGCTTGTACGATTTTAAGGTTCCCCAAAGATAAGAAGAAATTCATTGCTTTCTTTCGTGTTAACCGGCAACGCGTAAAAATGCGATCTTTCGCTTTTCCTTTTTGTCCGTTTAGCATCCGACCGGCTTGTAACTGGTTATAGAGGAGATAACCTCTGTAAGCTCGTTTTCCGTGGTTCCCTGCTTCGTTCGGCCTGTGCAACATATTCGGTAGGTCCGTAATGACTCGCTAACGCGATAACGATGATAACCTCGAATGATGACGTTCAACGATCCAATATTCATTAAATTACTTTTTTTCTCTTTCTCTCCTTCTCTTTCTCTCTCTCTCTCTCTCTCTCTCTCTTTGTGTGTCTCTTTTTTGCTTGTTTTTTTATAATATAGCTTTCGAGTATTTTAAGTGTTGAAAGAAAAAAGCGCGTAAAATAAGGTCATCGATAACGACTGGATAAGAATTTTATGAAGAAACGAGAATAATAATATTGTATTTAATATCTTAAAGAGAGGAAGATTTTTGTATTACTTTGATTGACTTTATGAATAATACAAATCACATACGCACATATAAATATAATAAGTATTTTATGATTATTTTGATTTACCGTTATATGTTTATGTGTTTAATGATATTTTTTTTTGTGTATTTTCTGTCAATAATATATGACTCATTTAATTTTACGTAGATAATAGTGGAAATAAAGAATATTAATTTTTCGAACAATGATATGAGATACATAACGTAAAGAAAAACTTATAGATCATATTTATTGTTTTATGTTTGGATTATTTATAAACAGAGACTGTTTCGTTTTTTCGTGCGAATTAAGAGACGTTCATACTTTCATTATCGCAAAGGTTAAGTAAAATTCACATTATACGTTTAACGACATGATATGGCGTTACCGAGTGTGGTATGCAAATTAAACAAGATAAATGGATAGAGTAAGATGAAAGAAAAAAGTTTCCAATGTACAAAGAGTCATAATCTTTTTTAAATAATTTTCAAATAATTTTTCAATTGAATTTCAAAATTACTAATACATTTTTATTTTTCTTTTATTTCTATATTACGTAAATAATTAAACCCAACAAGAGTTTAAAATAAATTATATATTTCCTGGGATACATCATCCTTATTATATTATATGTTATACCAATTTTTGTAAAAAAATGAATTGAAAAAGTTAAGATGATTAGCTACGGTGATTTGATGAGCATAACCAAGGATTAAGGAAGATGTTTCAGTATCGATATCGCAGCGGGTGACCGATGTGATACGTGTGACCAATGAAATAACCCGTGAACACGAACAAATCGTTTAATCCAAGTTGAGCCACGGTGGAAGATAATGATGACCATAAACTGTCGGAGAAACGAAAGAAAGCGAGATCATGAAGAAGAAAAAGAAGAAGGAGATGAAGAAGAAGACGAAGAAGACGACGACGAAGAAGAAGAAGACGAAGAAGAAGAAGACGAAGAAGAAGATGAAGATGAAGAAGAAGAAGACGAAGAAGAAGAAGAAGAAGGGGAGAGCGAAAGTACCTGCACAGCCAACCGAATAGAGGGCTTGACAGGCGAAATGGGCCTCGAGTTCCAGGCCATGTATACCTGGTCCTCTCTTTTTCTCTTTCTTCTTCCGTTCTTTCTTCATTCTCTCTCTCTGTCTCTCTCTCTCTCTCTCTTTCTCTCTTTCACTTTTTCTATTTCTCTCCTCACCGTTCTCGGATGCCACAAGCTTGAGATCCCAGATGGAGGATCCGGTTCCAGGAACTGAGCGTGTAAAACACCGGTTAAAGCCGTGCTTTCCAAGCCGGAATCGATGGGAAAACAATGGCCGGACAGGTCTTAAAGTGTCTGACAAATGTTCCACGCGTGTCGCTGCCCTGACCGAAGAGACTCACGTAAATGAACTCAGTGAAGGGAAATGTAGCCAAAACCCACGTGAAAAGATTCCTTAAACTTTCCTTATCTTTTTTTCTTCATTTTATTTTTCGTTGTATATTTATTTTAAACGTTTACTCAAGTGGAAGAACACTTATTTAGAAACCTAATGAAATGTACTTTCGTGTAAGAAAATAATAGTTTAGATTTGCTTTTATTTTTCTTCGAGTTACTCGATACCCTTCTTTGCATTCCGAACAACTCCAAGGATTTTCGATTTCTTCACGCTAATAAGTCAGTGGGATGTTGGTAGGGTGGGTGTCCCTTTGCCGTAGCGATGTTTGCATTTGAATAACAAGCGGCCGACACGACCTTTTTCACGTGAATGTGTGGCACGAAATAAATCCACAAGTATGTGTATTTGTGTGTGTCTACGTACGTATGTGTGTACTTATTTACGTACCTATGTATGTATCAACATAGATGAAAGTAATGTATCTACGAATGATGAAACGCATCGGTCCATTGGACTGGACCACCGACGGGTGCAACTAACGAAGCTCGTAAAATCCAAATTAAAGTTGGACGATACGTCACGATCGATTGTCTCTTATTCTTTTTTCTTTTTCTTTTTGAGCTTGATGAACGTAAAAGGTCGAGCGATGTAATGTGATCGTTTTGTAACAAGAATATCAAAAGTGGAAATATTATTTTTAAATCTATTGTATAAGTTAAAATGCAAGTTCACATTTTTAATTTAATTTTATATCTACGTATTATGTAATATATATTTTGGTATTTTTTTATTTTTTTTTTATACACTCGCTTGTATTTTTAAATATTATAAATTAATATTCTGAAAAATTATCAAGAAAACGAATTAATAATAATTTAAAATTAATTTTATAAATCTTTCAAAGTATCATATAGTCTTATGTTTTAATATATGTAAACCATACACTGTTAGAATATTTCCAGTTTTGATCTTTTATAAAAACAAATCGTTCTATCTTTAAGAAAAAAAAGAAAATATATAATTCTTTTCACAGAATAAGGAAAGAATTTTACGAAATACTTACATCAATTTGTTCTATTTTGTTAATGTAATTATTTAAATCGATAATAATGATAAACATTAATAATCCACGTATGTATAGACGAACATTGTTTATATTATCATTTATTTTCTTTGGTATTATTTGGAGTTTTGATTATACCAGCTCGCGGGGCCAGCCCAGTCGAAAGTCAGCGTGGAGGCTACATTTACTTTAGTCGAAGGAACGAAAGTTACCTCGGTTCGCCGACGGGGATAGGGGAGGAACTCTCTTCGAATAAAGTGGAATTGGCTTAATGAATACTCGCCTCTCGTAACTACACTTCGACTTTGCGTCTTCGACGGAGCCTTTGCCTTTTTTTTATGACTCTTTTATATTGTACTAGAATGCATAAGTAATTATTGCGATAAAAATGAGGAAATCAAAAATTTTCTTATATCTTTCTTTTTCGAATTTTTTTAGTGAACCGTGAAATATTCATTTTTCGTATAAACACTATTGAAAATTGCCTAATGTAAAGGATTTTACTTGTTTATATCTTGTTTATTTATTCGAATGTATAGATAGAATATATATATATATATATATATATATATATATATATATAGTATTACTGAATATATATTAGTATAGTAGGTAAGGATGAAACATGTTTAATTATTTACGATATTTTTTAAGAACAAACAAAATATTCGATGGATCAATTTCAAATTTTCAAGTGGCCAATTCGTTTTCTCATCTCTTGAGAAGTAAAAGTTAGAGTTTCTCGGTAGTTCGACGAAAGGAAGGTGTCCAGCAATTTTCTTCTCCCGAATCGTGAGGGATTCCTCTCTCTCTCTCTCTCTCTCTCTCTTTCGAGTTAAGGGAGAGAGAAAAGGTAATCGAAGAAATGGAATTACACGCTAGAAATCATTCGATCGTAGGAACATAACGTCGATAGGTCGAATCGAAGACGGGAGGTCGACCTACCAGTCTGTTTCTTAGAGTACTTGAAAGGGTTGCGAGAAGGAGAATAAGATAGAGAAGAAGAAAGAAAGAGACAGACAGATAGAGAGACAGAGAGAGAAACAGAAAGAGAAAGAGAAAAAAAAGAAAAAGAGGGTGAGTTGACTACAGCATGTGCACGGTGTGTAACATCTAATAACCGAGTATCATCCGACTCAGGAAGGATTTCTACGATTCTAGATCGCGATTCCTCGTTCTCTGTCTAATGTGGGCCAGCCACGCGAACCTATCATAACCTGGGCCAACGTCGGCCACGTAACTACATGTTTGTCCAGTTAACTTCTTCCCCGAGCCTCCACCCTTCCGAGTGAATCCCCACGATTTCCCTTGGATTTGCATTTCTACGAGTACCTCTGCTTCGAGTACGAGTAATGGCCGAGAAGTCTCATCGTATTCGAATAGGTACGAATGTGCACGAAAAGTTAGCTCGATTTCGATTCCGTTCGAGGATCCTTGGGCGGTCCGAGTATTATTCAGATTCGTCTTTGGCTATACCTTTAATTACGAGATTTGCTTTCTCGGATTTCTCATTACGATAAAGTCGTATTGTCGAGTATAGAGAGAAAGACAGATAGAAAGAATGAAAAAGAAATAGGAGGAAAAAGAGAGAAAGAGAGAGAGAAAGAGAGAAAAAGAATACGATAATCTTTACCTCTCACAGCATTTTATATAAGTGTGTGTAAGGATCGGTCCAATCAAGATCCTTCTGGAGAACCTGCGGACTGCAGCAGAAGATAATTCTTCCGGATCGGTGGACCTTGTACACATGACTCTCCTGCTTGGACATTCTACACGGTATTTCGAGCGGCGTGCGAGAAGGAGTTTAAGTGTGTGCATACACACTTCCCTTCTCTTTATTTTTCTTTCTTTCTTTCTCTCTCTCTCTCCCTCTCTCTCTTCCTTTCTTTCTTTCCTTTCTCTTGGCAACACCCCCGACAATATTGTAAACAAAATGGTACCACTATTTCATTGGTAACCCGACACCCTCGTTCTGAACCCACACGCATCGCTTTCGCCCGCCTCCTCATTCTCTCTCTCTCTCCCTCTTTTTGTTTTTCTCTTTCTTTTTACTTTCTTCTACTCTCCTCTACTCAACTCAACCTAACTCAACTCAACTCAATTCAACTCAATTCAACTCAACTCAGCTCTTCTCTTCTCTCCTTCCCCACTCATTTGTACTCACTTTTCTCTTTGTTTCCTTCTCTTACTCCCTATATACTACTCTGTTCTCGAAGCACTCAGCGTAGCCTCGTTTCTCTTTTGCTAACTAGAGGTCGAACCCACTCGATTTATTTCTATACTTAACTTCCTTCGATTACCGATTATTTATTTTATCGTATACAATTTGTTAAGTAAGTATCAAACTCGTATTCTATTCGTTTAAGACGAGTTTTTAAAATGTTTATACTATCTTTAGAAAAATCTTAATAAGATGACATTATAAAGATAAGTAGATTTAATATAATTTTAATGAACACGATATAATATATATATGTATAGAAAAGAAGTCCTCGTTAAAAGGGGCGAACGAAGTTGTTAGTTTAATTATTAACGTTTACAAAGGATAGCTTTACCAAGACACATAACTAATCTTTGAATTAGACTTTTTCCTTTCTTAACTTTTTTTCTATTCTTTCTCTTTCTTTCTTTTTTCTTTTTTCAGGTAGCACGGTCAAGCGTGTTCGCCGTCCGACTTCGTAATTTTTCTTACGTCGAGATTGCGCCGAGTAATGTTTTCTCTCCTCTTACTATTCTCTTTTTTTTTTATTTTCTTCTTCGAACGTCAAGAGGCGAATGACGAATAATCGAGGTGAATAGCTTCCAGGACGCACAAAGAATATTAAATTAAGAGCCGCCTCTAAAGACTGGTCACGACGAAGAGAGTCGAATTGCGCGCGCACTGAAGAGAAAGAGAGAGAGAGAGAGAAAGAAGGAGAGAGATCAATTTATAATAGGAATCTCGTTCGAGGATAATCACAATTTTACTGACGTTTAACGTATGTATCTATATTACGAACATTGTAGATAACGATGGAAACGAATCAATTGTTTATAATAATCGAATAATACAATTATGAAGTAAATATAGTTACCATGAAAAACAATAAAGAAAATATGTCGAAGTAATCAATGCATTGATATAGATGTACGAATAAATTATTATGAATTAAAGGAATATTAAATGTTGAAAATGAATAAAGGAATCGCAGGCTATTAATTTTAGTTGATATAACAACATTAAGAAATGTTGAAATCTCTAATAATAATTTCCATTCGGACGATTAACAACAAATGAATATATATATATATATGTATTTATTTATTTATTTATATAAATATGTACATGTTTATATACATATATATATATGTATATATACGTACACATACATATATGCATATATATAAACATAAATCGGGATATAAAAAGTAGCTCGTAAATTTTCCGAGCGTTAAGGCGTTTCTATAATCTCGATAACCATCTTACGATCGTGCCTTTCACAAGATTGAAAGTTTTATTATTCGGACGTATGTCCATGTGTGCGTATACGTGTATGTGTACACATACGGTTGAATTAAAATTCGTTTAACCGGCACGATTTGCGAGGCACGACATTGCCATTGATCATCCCTACATCGGGGTCCTCTTATATGGAAAAGTAATTATTTGATTTATCACCTTTGTATCTTAAACATTACGCCTTAATTATGATATTGGCTGAAAGTAAAGCGGATCGTCGCGCGAGCGGCTCGTCGGTAATCCGCGCTTGTCAGCCGCAAATTAACTTTTATCGATCGTTACAGAGAGTCGCTAAGAGAGAGTCTTGCTCGATTAGCGAACTCACCTTGGACCGTGGTGTGGATGTAGATTTTTTTCGTTTTCTTCTTTCCTTTTTTCTTTTTTTTTATCATTTATTTTATCATTGATGATTGAATCCTATCGATCTTCGATGACGATCATTCGAAATAATTACTTCATCAATGATATTAATGGATTTTATTACTGATCTATGTGTTCATGGCAATTCTACTTGTATATCCTTGAACAATTTTTCTTCGTCAAAATTGAACGTCACCTGAGTCCTGGGTGTTTAATATTCAATTTTGTAGACTTTATTTTGAAGATTTAAAATGTCAAAAGTATACTTCCTGCTAACGGTAAGGTTTTATGTAAAAAGTATGACAATCAATTTTCTTATATTTTTTAATTTATCTAGAAAAAATAAAAAAAGATATTAGACAAATGTATCGATTTAACTAAAATTGTTTCATATAAGAAAGAACAAACAAAGAAGAAAAAGGAAAAAGATTGCAAGGACCATACGAACGCATGGAATTTTATTATGTATAAAATTATAGATTACTTTAGAATCACCCTGTACATAGATGGAAGATTTCCGTAGGAATCGTCCAAGCTCTGGACAAGCGGATGGATTCACGTGGGTGTAGTCATATATATATGTACGTGCGTTTACCAGCCTCTCCGCTGTCCTAGAAGATATACTCGCCACCATTAACATTATTATGTGCGCCCGTGCTCGTCAGTGGGGATAAGTGAACGCGGCTGGCTTATTAAATTGCTGGTGTAACATTACGATTTACAGGGCAATAAGAGAGTTATCCAAGCAGCGCGCTTCGTGAGTGAGCTCGTAACGTGGCGTTAACGTAGCGTGCTTGTTCTCTTCTCCCACTCTAACCAATTTAATACCAGAAGGAGCGAGCTAAGGTAGCACTGAATTCTACTGCTGTTCGATTCGTTGATACAAGGATTACGTTATTACATTTTACACCGATCTAAAGGAAGTCCTTGAGAGAAATTCTTGGCAGTTAAATAAAAATTACAGTCAGTTAAGAAAATCACAACAAAGATATACATATTTTGGTTTCTTTATAGATGATAATTTTATAATTTTTGACTTTATAGATATTATGTCTGTTCATTATAGCGTTGCCGTATTAAGGGGTGAGATTCAATTTTTACATTTATGAGATTTTTCAATGACTCGATATTTTATCAATTATAATGTTAATTTTAAACTTGTTGGGAATTTATTGGCTTGGAAAAATATTTTAATTTGATGTTTACATTTCCTATTACAATTAGATGTTCGCATATAATACTAAAAACAATGGCAGTTCGATGAGTTCGCCTACTTGTTATCCGGAGCCCACTTGTCGTTTCTCCAACTCATTAACGTCATACGATGACGGTAATCAAGACTCGAAGATGAATGTATTAAAATCAACGTTTACCATGAGTATTTGCGTGACGCAAATCGTTAGATAGTATGTTCCGTACATCGAAAAATGATTTGCAGAGTGAGGATGCAGCGTACTTCCACTTTTTCTTTTTGTCTTTTTTCTTTCTTTCTTTCTTTCTTTTTTCAACATGTCAGATACATTCTGAAGATTCGTCGTCACACGACCGGTAGTAATTTCATCGGTAATAATATCAGGTAATATAGCAACCGGTAGTTTCGATATATTCACTCCTTGTCTATGTTAGATCCGAGGAAAACACGTTCGTATCGTAACTTGTTTGAATATTTTTCTTACATAGAGCTTTATAATTTCCGTGGCTGAACGCTAACTTACAAGACAGACGTAGATAAGTCTTTTAACGTTGCTATGCTTGAGACAAGAAGTTAGAATATCTATCGATCATTCTCTCCTTTCTGACATAAACGTCGAAAGCGTCGTTGTTCAGAAATGTCAAATAATCGAATAATTAAAGCTCGCTATATTTCTTTTTTTCACTTTTTCTTTTCCCTTCGTTCTTTATACCGTTCTTTATACTTATATATCTTTTCATTTACATGTTACCGTACTTAATTTGAATTGTAATTGATATTATTTATAAACATTCCATTTGTTTATTTATTAGTTTAAGTCTTTTTAGTCGAACGTGACGTGACTCTTTCGAAATGCCATGCGAAGGAAACAAGGCGACGAGGCCATAAAAAAGCATGCTGCTTGAGGGAAGGAGCAGGTTAAGAAAGAGAAGGAGGGGGAAGAGGAGGAGGAGAAGAAGAAAAAGGAGGAGGAGAAAGAGGAGGAGGAGAAGGAGGAGGAGGTGGGAACCGCAGTGACCGCGAGTGCTTGTCTAAAAGGAGTCCTAGGCGGGTTATCGCTCGGTAGAGCTTGAACAACGTTGCAATTATCAGCCATTCCTCGCAAATAGCTGATGGTTAGTGATAATTATCTGCCAAGAACGCCACGCCATCGAGGCAGCATCGTGTACGGTTGATCTATATACCGGGTGATCCGATCGACGGATTATTCTTTTCAATGCGGATCATCGATTTAGAACGTCACTTTCGTGTACTAGAACGGTCGAGTTATTGTTAAATCGTACATCCGTATTTTATATCTTGTCTTATAGCAATTTATCAATAATTATATGAAAAATGATACTTTTCTATTGGAGATTCATCGATAGAAAAATACGCACGTCATTAGTTTTTTTCTTTCAATAAAGTGTAACATAGTGATTACGGGATAATTAGTAATTGAATAATTATTTCCGTTATGTCGTAATTGTCATGTTTTTATGGATCGAAAAAAAAGTATCGTAAGATTTCGATCACAGGTAAGATACGTACCTATAAGTAAGTACGTTCGATGGGCGTTCTGTCTTAACTTGTTGTACGGTTAAGTTAAAAACGTTTGGCGATATTTAGCTCGACGAAGAAAGCGAGACTCCCATAAAGGACGCATATCTTGGTAATTACATGTTCGCGTTAACAGTCGCTCCGAGAGAGAAACGAGAGACGAGAAATGTTCTTTCCATCGTTCTGAGACCTACATTTTGTATGTATGTACATATGTACGTACCTACTCGTAGAATGTTTCATCTCGCGTTTCTTTATTTTCTTTTTTCTTTTTTTCTCTCTCTCTCTCTCTTTTTTTCTCTTTCTTTTTTATTTCGAAATCGATTCGTGTTAACATTTTGACAGGAAATTTAAGGCGTGCACAAGTTTCGATTAACATTCTAACTTCTTGGTTTAATCGAACGGAACGTTAATCATGATAGAAAAGGAGAGAGAAAGACAGAGAGAGAGAGAGAGAGAGAGAGAGAGAAACAGACAGAGAGAGAGAGAGAAAGACGAGCTTTATCAATTTCGCGATCTTTGAATCAAATGATAGCGCAAGATACGTGGAACGATCGTATTCCATGTGGATAATTACATGCTAGTATTCTTTACGAAGCAAAGTAGTCAGTCAAGGTTAAAAAGAGCTAATTTCGCATTTACCGGAGGCTTGGTGAAGAGCAACGAAGTAGCGCGCAGCAGCCTATAATCCTTCGTTTTCTACGAGACTTCGTAAAGTGAGATTGGGTAAACGATGTAGAAGGAGTCCGTTTGCCCTGTTTCTTTTCCCAAGACGCGAACGTGAAGTTAACCGAGAAGTCTCGTATTTGTCTCGTATACTTTTTCTTCTTATAAGAAAAGAGAGAGAAAGAGAGAGAGAGAGAGAGAAAGAGAGAGAGAGAGAGAGTGACGTTTCGAGTTTAGAAGGATCATAAAAACGAACGTCTTTGCTCTCGATCGTCGATCGTTTCCGTACGGGGTTCAGAACGATCTGAGATTTAAAGCAGGACACCCGGTCGTTGCCACGGCAAATAAACGACGAATATGTGCAGGCAACAGTGTGTTAAGTACTGGCATTAGGGTAATAAGCGTGCAAAGAGAGTTCCCTGACTATCGAGTTGGAGAGTCGAGTCAAGCAGGAGAGTAGTTGTATCGACAGAACTAGGTGCGGGTTTCCTCTCCTTCGGGGAGGAGATCTCTCCCTCTCTCGTTCTCTCTCTCTTTCTCTTTTTTTTCTATCTTTCTCTTTCTCTTTCATTCTTATTCTTGTTCGTTCGTTCGCCCGTTCGTTCGTTCGTTCGTTCGTTCGTTCGTTCGTTCGTTCGTTTCCTTTCGTTTTATCTTTCCTTTCTCTCTTTCCCTCCTGCTTGATCTCACGGTCAACGATATTCTTCTGGTCCGTTCGATCATTCTCTCTCCGCATCGATCTCTCCCTGCTTGCCTTCTCGCGAATAACAGGATGCGTGCTATGCACGATCCTCGTGATCTCCTCGCATAGAAGACTTCGCGCTGTGCTTGCCGACTTTTCTCGATCGAACGCTACGATTATCCCTCGTCGAGTGATCTTTTTGTTTCAATGACGGAGATTGTCTTGGAATTTTATTTCTTTCTCTATCTTTATCTCGTACTTTTTAATTAGCTAAATAGCTAGTTTCAAGATAAGTTTCTTTGATTCAATTTAGATTTTTTATTTCCTTAATATTAGTCGAGAGAATTTTTATTTTTACATCGATCGATATTGCTCAAACATTTCATAGTTTTTTCATCATTATTTTTCAACAATAAATTACTTTAAGTAAAATATATAAAAACAAAATGTTATTGAATGATATCGTTATAACGATCAGTGATTTTTCATAATATTTAATGTGTTAATGAAACATCGATGGGGATGAAACAAGCTCGACGACTCGTAACGAACACGGAATAGTAAGCAGGTTGAGATTCGCGCCGTTGATCTATGTGTGGGTGCAGCCCTAAGGTCGTGGTCGTACGTTGAGAACTAAGAGAAAGAAGAGAAAGAAGAGAGAAAGAGAAAGAGAAAGAGAAAGAGAAAGAGAAAAACAAAGAGAGAGAGAGATTGAGAGAAGAGAAGAGAAGAGAAGAGAAGAGAGATAGGTCCAATGGCCTTGGTCCGTGCTGGAGGCGAAGATACCATCTGACCGACCAAATTGTTTTGGATTGTTGGTTAATTGGGTGCTCGTTTGAGTCCAGTAGAAGAGACGACGACGAGGACGAGGACGAGGACGAAGAAGAAGGTGCCGGCGAAGGATATAAATGGAAAATAAAAAATAAGAATGGGAATATCGAAATGATTCCATTTGCGAGTCTCCTCTAACAATCTCTTGATAAGAGTTAAATCATTATTATGTCCTAATAATTAGAATTATCTTTATTATCTAATCTGGATTCATTAATGATATACATAATTCGTTACAAGAGATTGAAAAGTTTATTAAAATTACAATTTTCTTTTTAGTTTCGAAATGTTAGATAATAATCTTTACACTTTGCTCGTAACTTATTGTTAGATTATTTGTTAAAATACAATTATTTGATATTTATATATATATAACAAATAATATATATATAACAAACATGTATATATATATATATATATATATACATATATATATATGTATATATATGTATATGTATATATATATATTCATATATATATATATATATATATATATATATATATATATATATGTATATGTATATAAGATCTGTGATAAATTTTGAAAAAAATTATAAATGTTGCATAGAAAAAGGTATCAATTTTTTTTTTATAGGAAAAGTATTTATCGATCATGATATATGTATAGAAATGCGATAAACATCATAAGCCGACCATGTAGGAAATTTTCATGAAAATGAAAAATCACGAGAAAGACGAGAATGCTATTCGTTACAAGCTGAATAAACGAAGCAAGCTTTCTCTTTCTCTCTTTCTCTCCTCTCTCTGTCTCTTTTCTCTCTATGTCTCTCTATTTGCTTTTCGACCTACGTGCATGACGTGTGTTTCAACGGGACGTCGATATTTTAGACGCGCGTCATGAACATGACGACGACGGCCGACCGATCTTTTTTCTTTGTTCGTTCATTTTTTTTCTATTTCGTTCCCTTCTTTTTTTCATTCGGGGATTTTCAGGCAGGATTCGGTAGTGCGCACGATTAATCTCACGATTCGAATGAAAAGTTCGCGCGTTCTCATATGGAGCAGTCTTCAAAAGATTTTGTTTATTCGATTTTTAACGATGCAATTTTTTTTAGAGAAAAATGATATACTAACAAAGGTTAGCCAATTAATTCGTAAACTATTTTATTTCTTTTTTATAATATATATATATATATATATATATATATATATATATATATATATATATAATATGTATATATATATATACATTTTTTTCTATACTACATATTAATATATACACATATTAATTATTACATAACAAATAAGTATAAATATATAATATATATTTTTGTATATATAAAAACAAAAGCATTATATTTTTTTATTTAAGATTTGGTGTAGTAGTATAATAAAATATTTAATTTTTTATAACATTATGCAAATTTGATGTCACTAAGTTATATATATGTATTATATTAATTATTAGTTCATATTCAATAGTTGATATAAATATAATTGTCTTCTTATTATGCATACGATAAAAATGTCGTTATAAAGAATTAAATATCAAAAATTCTATTTAGAACATTAAACTCGAGCCAGTCAAAAGAAACAAAATAAATTTTCAACAGTTTCTTTTCTATTAAATATAATTACAAATATCTAAAATGGAATTCTCAAGATAGCAGAAGGCAGCAACTTAGTTCATTCGTTAAATGTTGAAAAATGACAGTTTTGATGGACGGATGGTTCGTGCTTTGGATATTAGGTGATGAGAAAATATATACACAGATATCTACATAGACAATATATGTAGTATATAAGTATAAGCGAAACATCAGCGATCCTTAAAAATCGTAGGTTAATCGTGGTAGGCGTTGCGTAAAAGGATCCACGATTTCAATCTATCGGCGATCTATCGTGATTTTGAAAAATCCCAGGAGCCGACCGTGCCGCTCGGCACGAATCGAGGCAATTAACGTGCCACGTAAAAAGTCTGCTGGAATTAAACGACCGAACGCAGTCGGTGAGCGAACGCGTTTGATCGACAACGCGGAAGATCACGATAAGTTTTTCTCTCTCTTTCTCTCTCTTTCTGTCTCTTTCTTTCCCTCTCTCCCTCTTTCCCTCTTTCTCTTTCTCTTTTGAAGGCGTTTATCCGGACGTTAAAGAGCGTGGAGGATGTTAAGAGCGATGCTGAGAAATATTTTTCAAGGTCAGCCGGTGAGCATTCAAACGCATTACGCGTACTCGTACAAGTATTAGTGCCTGAAGCTCGTAATTAAGGCGTCGTCCCTTCGAAAAGTCGCTTTAACATCTTCTCTCTCTCTCTCTCTCTCTCTCTCTCTCTCTCTCTCTCTTTCTCTCTTTCTGTCTCTCTTTTTCTCTCTCTGTAGATCGTAGAAGATCGTATCTAACGTACGTGGCGGGCGTGGGAGATGGCACGTGACCTTACTGGGTGCATGCAAATATCGTACGTCGAGTCTTGTTGTCGGTGAAGAAGCATTTTCATTTCGTACATACATACAATACATTTGAGAAGGGTTTGTCTCGCGTCATTGAGCACGTGCACACACACACACACACACACACACACTCACATAGAGAATTTCTTTACTCGTCATGTATTATTTCGCGGTAGGTAGCTGCTTCCGAACAAAAAGTTGGCTGCAATCAATTCATTACACTATATCCATTTAGGTAATTATCATTATTCGAATGAATCGACGGTTGATTTATTAATGGATCGATTATCAGTCTAGGTAATATTCATTGGTTAATCAATTTTTACTGTTAACTTTTTTTTTTATCGATTCTATAAGTGTATTGCTTTTTTTAATCGCTTCGTGTTTTTATAATTCTTTTTTTATTAGTATTAATATTTTATTCATCTATTCAGATATTTTATTTACTTATGATTATTATAATGATAATTAATATTCTAATAATCCTTATTAGAATAATAACGTTCGAAATGATAAATGCGTTTATTTTAATATATAAAAATATACATATATATATATATATATATATATATATATCATATCTGTATATATTTATTAATTATTTGAAAATGTTTATATTTCCAATCTTTTTTATATTTTTCTTACAGACCGTATATATTGCATCTATGTATATATAATATTTAATCTCACGCGTTATCAAGGAACACGATATAACTCATAATATTTCTCCTTTAATCTCATTCGGTCTATTATTGATTGTTGCACGCACGTCATATTAGCTCGCTTCGTGCAATGTTATCGCGAAATGATAATCTCCTTGCCATTATCTCCATCCATTGATCATTCCGAATGCAAGAGCAGTCGTGTTTGACACGCGTGCCTTTGGGGGACAATAAAAAGAGAAGAATTTAAACGATCGATCGTCGTTTATTCAGTGACACTACTTTTTTTCTCATGCAAATGATAACTTTTTGTTTGTTGATTCAAAGTACAATGATCATTTTCTTATTATTTTTTATAGAAATTAAAAATAAATTATTATACTAGATATATCTAGTAAATAAATATTAAAACGGAAATAAAATAGCAAAATTACATTACTATAATTTTTTTTACCAAATTTGATGAGATACTAAATTATTGAACATTCAAAGATTGATGAAACAGAATATTAGCAACATTTATAAATTTTTAATGTCAAGGATAAAACACGAAATGATCGATGTCTGACATATTTAAATCTTTCTCATCTTGCTCTCAGTTTCATTCTTACGTTCCGGACACCTTGTATACGTAAATATATCTCTTACGAAGGTATCTTAGTTTTCCTTGGTTGAGAAGTACTCTTCTCTTCGTCAGCTAACTGCAGCCGTCAGTGATAATGTTGATGAATCGTCTTGCTTACACCCGCCTGCGTATCAGAATTCACACGATGTATATGCTAGAAGTATTAGTGTTAGTATTAGTAATAGTAATAGTAATAGTAGTAGTAGTAGTGATAGTAACAACCTTGCTAATGCTTGCTTGAGACTGTGATCACACTCTTGGTATACATTTACGTTTCCTTCTCTCTCTCCTTCTCGTTCTTTTTGCTCTCTACTTACTTACTTTTGCTGCTACTTATTTTTTTTTTTATGAAAAAACAAAGAAACACATTTTTTATTATACAGGAACTTTGTTAAATGTTTAAGTATACATTGAGTATATATATATATATATATATATATATATATATATATATATATATATATATAATGCATAATAATAAATGTATATATGCATTTTTAAATTACACGCGTTCAACGTGTATAGAGTATAAAGTAGAATAATTACAATGATTTAACAATATCGCAGAAACAATCTTCTACGATACTAAACGATCTTACACGATATCGACTATACGATCTTACACGATCAAAACTATAGAACGTTATGAGGAATAATATCGTCGAAGAGAGACTCGACAAGAAAGTCCAGATCGAACTTCCGGCCGAACGCGAGGACCGATCGACTCGTTGAGAACGTGAAGAGAATTAACGTGTTGAAGTCACGAAGAGGAGCGAGAGAGTAGAGGAAAAGAAAAAGACGAATAGATAAATACGAGTATTTAGCTAGACAAAGAGTGAAGATAGAGTGAGATAGAGAACGAAAGGGGAAGAAAGAGAGAGAGAGAGAGAGAGAGAGAGAGAGAAAGAGAAAGAGAGAGAGAGAAAGTAGAAGAAGAAAGGAGGAGGAGGAGGAGGAGGAGGAGGAGGAAGAGGAGGAAATGGTCGTTGGTAAATTACACGACGTTACTGGGAAATTGATCGTCTAATTATGCTCAAGTACTTGTGAGCTAAACAAGCAATTTGCTGGCCTCGGCACTCTTCGATTAGAATTCAGTTGATACGATGGTTCAGTCAATTTCGTCCGGCCGTGGCCACGCACGTGGTCTTTACACGGCCGATAATGACAGCCGGTGCCAAAAACCAACTCTTACATATTAATAGCCCGATTAGATTAATAAAACTCGAACTTGAACGTTGTCGACGTTGCGTTGTCGTCATCTTTCTCTCTCTCTCTCTCTCCTTCTCTCCCTTCCTCCCGCTCACTCTTTCTTTCTTTCTTTCTCTCTCTCTTCCTCTCTCACCGATGCTCGGGCATGCGCGCGTGCGTGCACATCAAGCGCATCTCATAAATAAAACATTCCCTTTCGTGGTGAGCATCTCGTACTCGAGTAGTCGACGTCCGTATTAAATCGTAGTCCGAACATCGTTTACTCGTATACACGAGCACGAGCAAGTTAATGATAAGCACGATAATCGCGAAAAATTCACTAAATTCCTTCCACATTATTTCTTGAATAGTTTTCTCATTTTGTCCAAGTGTTTTAATGACGTGACACTGACTAAAAGATTTCTAATATTAGTAAACTTGGTAGATAATATAAGAGTAGATAGGTTCATCCTACTACCTATGTAATACTCGGAAATATTCGACGTGAGATGAAAATATAAGATATCACACATACTCTAGGTATTTCTTTTACGAATGTTTTTTATAAGTATATTTATATATGTATATTTTTGTTTTGTTTTATTAAATGTTACTACTACTTATAAATATGTACACGTGATAGATAAAAAATATGAAAGCATTGGATTTAATATATTCTACATTAATGAAATGTCTATGTATGGGATCATTCTTATCTATTATGTTTCTCACACATGCTTTATACTTATTATAAATATTCATTATACTTGTCTGCATGTAGATGTATACTTTTTATTTAAAAATCAATTTGATGTCGTTGAGATACATCTAAATAGATCGTAAAGAAATGCGTTTATCTATGTATGCACGTAGAAATTAACGACGTGAGATGAAAATATAAAAGCGTTAGATCTAACATATCCTAAACTAATATTGTACATCTATTTGTGACCTATGAAATCATACTTATATAGTATGTCTATCACATATTGGTACCCACCTATCTAGCTACACCTATTATAAATATTTATTATAACTGCATATATATGTAGACATAGACCTAACTACATGTATAAATGGACATAGATCTCTTTTTACTTAAAAATTAAACTTATTATAATTAGATAGATCTGAGCAAGTCGTACATAAGTATTTGTATAGCTGCGTGGAAATTTTCAACATGAGATGAAAATACAATGATGTTGGACGATACGTGTTTGAAACAACGTCGACGAATGCCGCGCGTGGGAAGGTAAATGTACGAAGTGTAGTATCCTAAGTACATGAGGTCTCGTGGTTTAGATCTCGATTAGGTTGGTATAGTATATCCACGCGCAACGCGCGCACACGGACGCCTCCGCGGGTAGCTTTTCGCATCTACAAGATGCTCGAGGCCCGATAGAGTCGTCATGTGCCTCCTCGTAATCAGGGGCTCTCAATTGTTGGAGCATGCAAGGATTATTCGTCTTCGCAGGACTGAAACTCTTCCTTTTTTCCAAGTACATACTTCGAGAGAAGATTTTACGACGATAGAGAAGGAGACTTTACGATCACAAGAAGGAAGAAAACTTTTCAGTGAGATGAACGAGAGAAGATTAATGTTGATTGACATTCTTAATGGATTGGTGATAATAAATAGTGAACATTATCATGTGACATAGACACATTTATGAAAGAATATGGTTAAGATATTTTTGTCCAAATTTTGCAATAATATAAAACAAATTTATAGGGGATGAAAAATATTTACTTAATCTCTTTAAAGAAGATTTCTTCTTTTTTTTTTTTAATTAGAAAAGAATGATTTGTTTAAATTTTATTGAGTAGTTATATTTTAATTATTTTATATCAACAAAAATACAAAAAAAAAATATATATATATATATATGCTATTCATTCGTTTTAGAATTCCTAAAGAGGATATGATTTTATTAAATTGCAACAAAATTCATTAATGTAAGTATCTTAAACATCTTATTAAACGTTTTACAAAATTCATTTCTTTTATTTTTCATATAAATGATCTTCTCTCTATTTCTTAAGAATCACCTTTCGATATAAATAAAAAAGAAGGAAATTAGCCAAACGTTTCAGCGTTCTTACCGTAGCAGTTAATTATACATATTATCGTTTAAATACCACAGGTTATCAAGTTCATACGCTACATCTGTGAAATAAAGTGTAGTTAGCATAAATATATTAGGATACTAAAGTCTTTAGAAAAAGGATATTTGTTAAAGGATTTTTCTAATTTGTACTTCCTTTTTCTTCTCTCTTTCTTTCTCTCTCTCTCTCTCTCTCTCTCTTTCTCTCTCTCTCTCTCTATAACTAGTTTATCGTTTCCAGGATAAAATCTTTCTTCTTAGATGGAAATTCCATAGTAGTATATAAGTGCAACGTTGATATCAGGTTCCGCGAATCGACTAGATATTTTCCGCTTGGTTGTACTAATGCCGCGAAGATGTAACGTTTTATTAATTGGTGGTTCTAATCTCTACCCAGAACTACCTAGTGCGATACTAAAGCGACGATATATCGCGATGCACGAGCGTATCAAAGGGGAATAGAGTAAGTTACCGACTTTATCGCGCCTTGCGTTCCGCCTATTTAAGAAAGGCACGCACGAGATATTAATCAATAACCAGCACAGCACCACTAACCAACGATGACCCGTAATGATATTGAAAGGTGCAACTGGCGACTTTCAGGCGTGCCCGATGATAAATAAAAGATTATTGAAAGTAACTTTGAGACTAAGTGAATTTTTCTTCTTTGGGAGAATTCGAAAGCTCTACAGAACGAAAAAATTAATTAAAGAACGTGTACACTTGCATTTTTTCTTTTTCCTCTTTTTTCTTTGCTTGCTTTTCTTCTTTTTTAATTAATTTTTATCTTTAGGCATGTAAAATGAAGGCCATAGAAAATTCTTTATGATATATTTCTTGTAATTTAATCTATCAGAATTTATAGGGAAAATTTTATCTTTAATACCATGTAATAAGACTCTTTCCATTCCTATATAATAAAATCAAATAAAAATAATTCTTTTATCTACATAGTAGAAGCATTCGACGATAACGAAGCACTAATTTCATGACGTGTCTCGTGTGAATACAGCTTTAAAGTCGTGACTACATCAGGTAATTGTGTCCACCAATACGGAGACACGCGTCCTGTTGCTTAATGGTACTCACTTCGAAGACTCGTACCTCGCCTGGTATTAATATATCAATCATCGTGGTTGAGTTAAATGGCCGTATCGGGACCGATGGTCATTAAAATTCATTTGCCTCCGATTCATAGTTATCTCTCTCTCTTTCTCTCCTTCTTTCTTTCTCTCTCTTTCTCACTCTCTTACTCATCTCTCCCACGTCTCTTTATATTCTACTAGCGATACACCTCTTTTCTTTTTCTTTCCACACCATTCCGGTGCTAATCATCGAGACGGCGAATCTTACTCGAAGATGCCTTTAATGTGGCAGCAATGATCATGAACGAAACGAGAAAGCTCGTCGTAGCTTCGACGAGGAAGAAGATGAGGAGAAGGACGACAACGAAGTCGACGACGAAGGCCACAATGAGAGCCTGTGGATGATTAATGACGATCGAGCATCCTCGAGGAGCCGTTAATGAGGCGATGACTTGACCAACTCGCTAACTAGCACCTTTCGAAGCAAGGTGCAGCAAACCGTTTCTTTCCCAGTCGATTTTTCGATAATGACGTAACAACGATTCCCGAACATTTTCAGGGTATTGCGTAAAATTTATACAAAAGATGTGTTCATTTTCCGATTTTTAAGGGCACGAATTTGTCCTTAGATCACTTATTATCCAATCTATAGATATCAATGAGAAATTGTAGATTTACAATATTTGTTTAATTTTGAGTTTATGTAGTAAATACCTATATCTAAATATTATAAATGATAGAAGGATTAAAAGTTAGTTAGTTCTTCTTATATATAATATAAATTGGACTTAATATAATTATTTAATCAAATCCTATTTATTTTTTCTAATAGAGTCATTTAATAAGGAAAATAATTCGAGTTTCTTGAAAATTATCTACGTGACTGAACATACATATAACTATAACTATACAATGCGTTCGTTGTTAAAAACGAGGAACATAATCGGAGCGTTTATGAATATAACGTGAAAATCAAATATCTCTCGCGCTTTTCTACTTGGGTGCGGCTAATGAGCCGTAAATCACAGCAAACGCGGGGAAAGTTTGAAACTACGTTGCTCCGCGTGTCCGCGTAGGTGCGGCATAAACTTCAACGTAATTACCATCGGAACTCGACACTGACAAATTTCTGTTGGTCGATTATTTTTCGATGGTGTTTCATGCACTAAGCGTACATGTATTTACGTATTAATTCGGTAAATAAATCGAAGAGATCGTATCACTTGTCTTTTGTTTCTGTAAATCGGTCACTAATCTTTAAATACGCTTATAAAAGAATGGGAGAGAGAGAGAGAGAGAGAGAGAGAGAGAGAGAGAGAGAGAGAAAGAGAAAGAATCAATTTGTGCGATGCTAATGATGCATGAAAAACTTAGAATTATATTCATTCTTTCAGCAATAACGTACCTAGGTATATTTACACGTAGGGTTGAATACTAAGGTATAATAAAAATTTATAGATTTTAAATGCAATGCCGTGTTACTTACTTATCTCGTTCTTTGTAAATGTGTTCTTTGGAAATAAGATATACCTTTATATGTTTATTATTAATTCTTTTTTATCGATTTAAATGGAAATAAAGCATGAGAATGTATGAAAGATACTCTGGAAGATACTTTGAAAGAAAAAGAAGAAAAAGAAAGAAAAAAAGAAGAAAAAAAAAGAAAAAAAAGAAGAGAAAAGAAAAGAAAAAAAAGGAAAGGAAATGAAAAACATAAGAAGAGGTTCGAATCTATGGGGGGTTGAACTTAAACAAGTTTGGTCCTCCATTGAGTATTCCAATATTTTCATATCTAGCAATGCTATAGAATCGCATCTGCATACAATGTGACGATACACGTTGGTGGATCGGTTGCATTGGTATTTTCTTCCTGGTAAAACTTGCGAGCATGTGTACATATATCTGCATACTATTGTGATATATTTATATATATATATATGTATATATATATATATATATATATATATATATATATATATGTATGTATACATGAAGACGCGTAGGTTAATAAAAAAGAAAAGAAAAATAAAAGAAGAAAGTAAACATAAAACATCCAAGATGTCTTTGGTCGATTCTGCTCGATCGGCGAAGGGCTACCATGATTTCACGACGGGGGGCAAATTAAGTTGTGATTATCTGTCGATGCGATTTAAAACCGTGCCCTCGAAGCAGCGGTGTGTCCTAAAGAGTCAGCCCATTTCACTCGCATGAGCTTTGAAACGAAACGAAGAGAGGATAGTCTTGGAGTGTTCATAAAGAGGACGAAGAAGAAGAAAAAAAAGAAGTGAGAGAGAGAGAGAGAGAGAGAGAGAGAGAGAGAGAAAGAGAGGAGTTGAACGAACAGATAGATAGATAGATAGAATGAGAGGGAGAAAGAGATGTGTGTCTTCGTGAAGGCAGAAACAAATAGCTATTGTCTGTGGCAAGGCACGGCAGTGCGGCCCCTGAGGAGCATCTATCACCTGCTTATCACGATTATACCACTCTCACCTCTCTCCCAGCCTCCGCTACTCCCTATTTCTCTTTCTCGTTTTCTTTCTCTTTCTCTTTCTCTTTCTCCTCTTGCCCGTTCTTCTTCTCTGTCTTCTTCTTCTTTTTCTCTTTCCTCTGTTCTTCCCTTCTTCTTCAACTTCTCCTTTATCCACCTTTACTCCTCTCCGGTTTCTTCCGACGCTTTGGCTGGTCCAAGAGTGAGACGTCTTTCTCCGCCTAGCTGCCTTCCTTTTTGCTCAATTTCCAAGCCTTCCAATGACCTCCAGCTTCACAAACGCGAATAAATAATTAGCAGTGTGGCGTACCAGCCAAGTATCTTGGCGAATAGGTACCTACACGCTCTATCTCTTTCTCTCGCGGCTCCTGCCATATTTTATTAGCACCCTGAGAAATATGGCCCATTAGATATAATTTCGATAAGAAGATTTTATACGAGTATTGGATATCTCTTCTCCTTTCACTCTTTTTCCCCCCCCTCTCTCTCTCTCTCTCTTTTTCTTCTCCAGCACATCGTGTTTTATGCCAAGCGACCATTTATATTTAGATCTAATAACTTACGAGCTAGTCGCGCTCGCGCGAATAAACGCTTGTAATAATAGCGTTTCGTGCTGCTCGTAAAAGTAGCCCATGACAAAGGGTACAATATATCAGAGAGTTTAACAGCGAAATTGTTGAAATTTTTCTCTTTTTTTGTATCGATTGAAGAAGGAAAGAGAGGGAGAGATTCTCTACCTCGATAAAATCATTCTAATATTTTTCCAGGAAGATGATCCCCCGAATGAGATGTAAATACATAGCTATCTACTTTAGTCGTCTTATTTACCAAAAACAAGAAAAGAAAAGAAAAGAAAAGATGACCCATAAGAGAAAGAGAGAGTGGGGAGGAGAGACATGGTAACCCGATGCCAGTCTCATGAGAATGAGAATCGCGAGTAATTAGACGAGACACGAGGCTCTTTTGGTATTACGAGAAAGACAGAAGATATGGCAAAGGCTTGTTTCCTGGCTCGACGGTGTCGGCTTCGAAAGAGTTTAGGACGCAAGAAAAGGCTAAGGGAATAAAAGAGAAACAGAGATAGAAAGAGCTGACCCGAGGGGGATCTTTTCCAACGGGTACATTACCAACGCGAGACTCGTATAAATATATCCACGAGTTGGACGATAGCGATCTGTACCGGCAGGAACATTTGTTGTCTGATGTCCATCCGTTCGGGTTGCTAACTAAGAGCACTTCGATAGTCCTGTTTCTCTCTCTTCCTTTCTCCTTCCCTTTTCCGCTCCATCTTTGGATTTTCTTGCGGAAAGGACGAAGAAGATCACCTGCTCATTATCATCGGCATAGAAATGTCGAAAAAATATCTAAATTGAATGTTATTCTTTGCATTGAAAGCTCCAGCTATCAGATGTGAACTTTAGCTATGTATGTAAACTTTAGCACAGCATAAACATTCATCCGAAATGAGATGTAAAACTTTCGGTTTCGATTTCATCTCGAACGACGTTTGTTTAGTTTCCATCTTGACGATAAAAAACTCAAAAGAAAAAGATATTACTTGTTGGATTTCTTAAAAATGAATTTTTAAACGGAAAGTAGAAGGGAGGTTGGATTACTACCTACTCTTGTTATAAATATATGTGTTGGTTTGTATTTTTTCTTTTTTTTCTTCTTTCCTACTGATGATGGTTAGGATGATAATAATAATAATTTAACATCTCTTCGAAGAATCATTCCATTTCATGGAATTCCAAAGACGAGTGAGCAGGTCTCGTGCGACACGAAAAGGTCAAGCAGTCATGGAACCGTTAAGTTTCCAAAACAAAAGGTAATTTGTTAACCGAACACGTTCCTAAAGAGACCATAGGCGCAACGGTACCCGCGAGATCTTCGTCGGGATAGGATCGCATAACGCAGTCCGTCACAGTGGGTCTTTGGGTTCTTCTGGACCATCCAAACTACTTCGTAGAAACGTATCTCGGCGAAAACATCTGGATCCAAAAGAGAAAGAGAGGGAGAGAGAAAGAGAGAGAGAGAAAGAAAGAGAGAGAGAGAGAGAGAGAGAAAGAGAAGGAAAAGAGAGAAAGAGAAACTAACCTGTCCAAAGTCGAGTTCTTTCGTCTGAATGTCCTTCTCGTTAGGTCTTAGATTAAGTTCAAAATATACTTTGGTCATCGTAAAGAGACTAATCTGTGCTCAATTTATTCGACGTCATCAAAATTTTGTCGAAAAATGTTTTGATCTCTTTGGAAGAACGAACTTAGTCATACTTATCTCTTTTTCATATCTGCAAAAAAGGTTGATATTCTCGCGAATGAAAAAAGATCAGAGGAAGAAAAAAATAGTGGAGGTAGCCGAGAGTCGTGGTATTAACCGGTCATAGCTCTAATGAATTCTATCTTGCTGCATAGAGAGAGAGAGAGAGAGAGAGAGAGAGAGAGAGAAAGAGAAAGAGAGAGAGAGAGAGAAAGAAAGAGAGAGAGAAGCGTAGAAAAGCTGTAGCTGGTTTTGGCGTAGGAGCAAACTCCTTTCTTGTTAATAAAAGGCAAGATGGCGAACAGCAGGGGTCCAGCGAGGAACCGCGGCCCTCCTGTGGCTTTGACGGCTCTATCCCGCTCTTGTTAGGAGCTAACGAAGACACGGAGATCTCACTTGGAGTTGGTGGAAAGGAGACGCATGAGCTACGAACGGCTCCTGTGGTGCTGAGCTCGATGGTACGTGTCGCTATCGCGCGCTTAAACACACCTCGCGTATCGCTCAACCGATGACCGTTTGTTTTCTTAAGGACCATCTTCGCTTCCTGCGCGAACGGCTCACCTCGTCTTGTACTTTAGCGCGAATAAAGGACCTAGAGAGATTAACCCTTTCCTACACTTTCGCGTTGATCTTTGAAAATAAATGGCCGTTGTTCGATCGTATCGCAGCGAATAGCTATACCCAATCAAATCGAAAATGATCTAGGAATTTGAAGATAATGGTCAATATTTAAAAAAAGAAAACACAAACTAGTGTATTTTCCTCTTTATCAAATTCAGTATTTTTTGTCTTTTTAAGTTCTAAAAGTTTAAAATATTTTTATTAATTCAGGATTATACTAAATATATGACGTTACTTTTACTTGATAAAGATCGAAAAAAAAATGAAATGATTAACAAATAACTTCTCCCTTGAAGAAGAATAATAATGAAAAGAGTGGGAGTAAGAGAAAGCTTTAGAACGACGATGCATAAGAAGAAAAGAAAGAAATAAAAGAAAAAAATAAAGGAGGTGGTGTTAGCGAGTAGGAGAAGGAGGTGGAGAAGGAAGAAGAGAAGACAGGAGGGCAGGAAGTTTCTCCCTATCGTGGATGAGATCGGATCGTTGTACGTTCCCTCTCTATCTCGCGAAGGTACCAAGAGGAAAGTAAGTACTCTCGAGTGATGTTGGTATAGCAAAAGACTGTCCGGTGATGAGCGTCATTACCCCCACCCACCTGAAAGGGGCCACGAGGGCCGTACTGTCGGCCATCTTGGTTTGAAATCACGGAGCCCCTCGGAGTGCCTCGAAGCGCGCGAGGCTGACCGACGGGTGGCCTCGGCACCTCCTCACCTCCTCCTCGTCGAAACACCACCTCGGTGGTAGACGATGGCGTGCCGCCGTCGTGACTCTAACAGTTACTTAATTGGAGAATTACGCTCAACAAACTGGCGCCACCAGCCTCCGTCAGTGTTCTCTCTCTTTCACTCTCTATCTCTATTTCTATATCTTTAAGCAGTAAGTTCTAATCATCAATATTACTAATAGTACTCTCGATCTAAGGAAAAGATCAAGTTTTTGCCTGTTAACGAGGAAACATTTTCCTGATCTTGAAACTTTTTATAAATCTCCGAGGTATAGCTTAGATAGACACTTAGAAACAAATTATTAGTTTGAGTCGAGGGAAGCAATATTACATACTGCTTTCGAGAAATAGAAGTAAGTATAGAGGTTCTCAAAGCTCCCGAGTTCTTCGAAATAGAATCGCTTTGTTAATTCCTTTCTCGTATAACATTCTTTTTCGAGTATTTTGTTGTAAGGAAAGATTTGAATCGTTGTTTTTTCGTTAGTGATATACTGACAAATAGACGGATAAAAAATATAATATAAATACTTAATATGTTATTTTGAATTGTGTTATAATAATTTTAAGATAAACGTTAAAAAGTATTTCCTTTTCTAAAATTCGATTTCAAGTTCAAACTTTATTCTCTGTAGTGTTAAATACCTTTTTCAAATTGATGCGCATGTAGGCGAGCGCGAGTCGAAACATACCAAAGTTATTTTTTATTCCACCATTTTCTTTTTCGTCTTTTTCCATCTCTCTCTATCTCTCTCTTTCTCTCTCTCTTTCTCTCTCTCTCTCTCTCTCTCTCTCTGTCTTCCTCTCTGTCTCTCTTCTCTCTTTTTCTCTCATGCACACACACTCCATTTGTAGCGAGCTTGAAAAGAGTATTTGTTTTGCCCGGTGTAGATGAGCTCAGCATTCTCCTCCTTCTTTCATCCCCACTACCATTGTCCTTCTCCCTACCACCCTTTCAGCCCTTCACCATCCTTCTTCTCCTCCTCCTCCTCTTTCTCTTTTTCCTCCACCTCCTCTTCTTCCAAGTCTTCGTCTACCCGACTAAGAGAGAGAAGCCGCACCTCACGCCTCTCGTTGCTTCATTTGTTTATCGGCCCTCTTTATTACCTGCAATTTGGCGCTGGCTCGCGCGAGGATAATTTCATATTGGTTTTCTGTCCCTCTCATCCCTCTGCTCCTTCATCTTCTTCTTCTTCTTCTCTTTCATCTCCACCTCTTTACTTTAATCCCTTCTTTTTTTTCTTTCTTTCTCTCTCTTTAAATTGTTTAGGCCTCGCCGATTTTTAAGTCTCTACATTGTATATTTTTCTCTTATTGAAATTTTGACATTAATATAATAATAATTTTCTCGTTGGTTTGTTACTATTGGATTATGCTTCTTTTTATTATAGTTTATCCTATTTCTTCGTGTTATAAGCGGCAACTTTATCAGCAATAAATAGTGTTTTTATCTTTCACCCTTTTCTCTTGAACAGTATGTTTTGATAGGTTTACAAAATGATAAGGAAGCTGGTATTTCAGCTTATTGTACGTCAGAGTCCATGGATATTAAAGGAGGGTATTGATTTTCTTGAATAACATCATTCGCGACTGTTCCTCCCCCGTACTGTCTTAATCTTCCACTTTGACGTAATAACATATTGATTCTCCTTCCATTATTCGAATCTTTTTCTTTTTTCGGTTACATAATCCCGATGAAAAATACATAGTGAGTTTGAAAGAGGTGTTGAAAAATATTTCCAGAAATATTGGTCTAGAAAACTTTTGTTTCAAAAATACAAGAATCATTTTTAATTACAACTCCAAGTCTCACTTACTAATTTTTTTTTAAATAGACATATAGAAACTTTCTATGCGTTTCTATAGTTGTTGGAGTTATATAATCGTTAGGTATAAAATGTACGAGTAATATTGAAGATTTAACTAAGATTATTCTTAACTGTTAAATACATAACTGTAAATTTGTTCAGCCCCTTTTAGACCAAAGCTTATGGGCTGCAAATGAAAAATTCATAACTCTATATCGTCGTGGTCGACAAAAAGGGGATCGTTTATGGTACCACCGAAGTATGTATATTCACTCGCTTATCTCGAATACGTCGAGAGCATGTTGCGGAAGGATAACGCCCGAAGGAAAATGCGAATGGAGGCGTCGAAATCAGCGAGATGGTTTGTACGTATGCTCGAGGTGATTTAAAACGCTGACCGTTACCACGCCCCCACGCCCTTTTCCACCTTCGACGTGGGGGCCCCGAAGGGCCGTACAAAAAAGGCGCAAAGGGCAGCGGCTTTCAGCACAAAATATTGTTGCCTACCTTGCGCGCGAGAGAAGTATGAAAGAAAAAGAGAGAGAGAGAGAGAGAGAGAGAGAGAAAGAGAGAACGCCTGCGGTAGATGAAGACGCGAGGTAATCGCGCGGCTCCGCGCTTCGCAAAAATAATTATGCGTTCTGACCGGCGTCGCTGTTTGTTAAAATGTCAGGAGGGAGTAGGCGAAGTGTCGGGATACTCGAATGTTTCAGCCGCTTTATCTTCGAAGCGCCTCTCTCTTCTCGCGAGGAGCTCCTTCGTTAGGGTTAAAATCCTGTCTCGAAGTTTGTTTCAAACTTATGGGACTCTGCCAGATCATTCATCTGTAACCTATATATGTATATATCTATATACACAAGATTTCAGGAGACTTTTTTTAATCCCAGAAATAATAAACGATCGAAGAGTGTTCCGTTGATTTCAATGCTAAAAGAGTTAAAAGAATTTCATTAGACATCAAATACGAAGCTCTACCATGTGCTATTTTAAATCCGTTAGAAAATTTTCTAAAAGAATTTATGGAAGTTAAGAAGGGAATAGGGAATATAGGAAGAAAAGCTTAAGAAGAAGACGACAACGTTGTTGATGAAATGACTGTTCGTTCATTCTTGGAGTTCAAATTTCAGTTAGCTAGCTAGTCCTCCATCACTCCTATTCCATCGCAGAACCTGCTGTGACTGTCTTTCAATAACGGATTAGGGGTAGGCGGAGAAGTGATAATCTGCAGGTGACTGTAACAATCGAATCTACATTTAACGGATAACCATGCGCATTAGGGGAAAAAAGAATGAGAGAGAGAGAGAGAGAGAGAGAGAGAGATGGACTATGTTAAACTGGTCAAATCCGCAAGTTTGTATAAACGTGTTTTCAAAGCTGACCCTTGCCAACAAATCCCAAAATTATCCAGTTAACTCTGTCTCCAGCGATTATCTCCATCCTGCTAAGCGAGCTCACATCGTGTTCCACCACCGTCGAAAAATGATTTTTCACTGTGGTTAATGTTCGCTAAAGTCAGCCGACCCACCGGCTAATTTTAATATTCATCGTGCTAATCCTCGACTCTCGAGTTCCATCGCAGGTAGATATCTTTCCTTTCTTTTTTTTTCTTTTTTTATTTATTTCTTTCTTTCATTCTTTCTTTCTCTCTGTAATCCTCAGAATTTGAAGTCGTCGCTTTCTTCTTCCTACCTCATCTTTCCTTTTCTTCTTCTTCTTCTTCTTCTTCTTTTTCCCTTCATCTTCTTCTCTGACTCCCCCTGAGGCATGGAACGAACAATGCTGATATTAAGCAAGAATTTGCAGAAGATTCCGCGAGTCCTCTCTTCTCTATTTGTATCTCGTAGACTTTTTCACGTTAGCTTAAACAGACATTCTTAAAGAGCCCTGATGAATTTGGATTATAAAAAAAAAAGACAGAAATAATAGTATAGATAAATACTTATCTTCTTATTACACATTAATTCAGACAATAAAAAGTTTGCATGCATTTACCATTGCGGATTAAATTGGATAATCTTATAAATTTCTCGATCTAATCCTATAACAAATCACTTTTCATATCTATTCCTAACATTAAACCGATGTTAGAATTGATCGTAAATCTTTCGATTGGTATAGGTAAGAGTGAAAAATCAGAGATCTAAGTAGGATCAATATCAGCGTATCGGTGGTACGATCATCGTCGTCAAAGAGAATTCGGATGGTAGGTACGGAAGGGTTTC
Source organism: Vespa velutina (assembly GCF_912470025.1). Lineage (NCBI taxonomy): Eukaryota > Metazoa > Arthropoda > Insecta > Hymenoptera > Vespidae > Vespa > Vespa velutina. The sequence continues at coordinate 401,827 of NC_062196.1, forward strand.
CAAGAAGATGCATAAAGTTGTAAGAAGGTCGTGCACGATCCATCTCGCACTGGGAGATACGATGTGGCGTTTATGGTGAATTTCGAGGGGAGAGAGATCGAAAGGTCCAGATCCGGTGCCTCGGCACTGTTCGCTGCCAGATCCTCGCGCCTTTGCCGCCGATTTATGGCGGAGGGATTTGCGCGACAAATTTTACTGCGAGCATTCATGGACGATGCCGAGAAGTGCCTACGTGAAACGAGACCGTCCGTCCGTCCGTTACCACAACGTACTCTCTAAAGGTGGACCGACCTACCTTCTTTCATCTTTTTCCTTTTTTATTTCTCTCTTCTTCTTCTTCTTCTTCTTCTTCTTCTTCTTCTGCTTCTTCTTCTTCTTCCTCCTCTTATCCAACTACAGCGGCGATTATACCCGCCGGTTCGAGACTCCCTGGCGGGTAACTAAAAGCGGTAAACGAGAGCTCGTTCGATCATAAACATAGATCCAAAGGGCTATCCTCGACCAGTCGTCGATCCCCGTTCAAACATGTAGCCATTTTCGATTCTCAAAAGATCATCTTTTCAAGAATTCCAGAATTTCCAGATTGGTTAAAACGTTTATGACTAGTTAGGTAGGATTAGTAAAATGGATTGCAATGATTAATAATGTCTGTTTAGTAAATAGAAGCTATTATATTTAGGAAGTATTTACATTTATTTACATACATTTACCATAGATCGATATATTATAATAAGAATAATGTATAACTGTACCACAGAATTTATTTCGCTAGTTTATGATAATATCTTGTAAATATGAAACGGTAAATATATAGACTGATAGCCAATAAACAACTTATCCTAATCGTTTTACGATAACTTCGTGCATTGTTCTATACTTGTTCAAATCCTTTTCTAAACTCAAACGTCGAACGTAGCACGCTGCTTGCTGCTCCGATGCACCATGATTACAAGCGAGTCGGTGCTTACGTTGGTAATATTAATGTCTCGAAGGGATCCTTTACAACCTCATACCCATCAGTCGCACGCACCATCGCTCCCTAACCAAGTTAAATGATACCTGGATGCATCGAGTCAGCGGTTCTCAACTTATTTCGATGGAGATTGGTATTGAAGAAAAATTTCATCGACGATATTTTTTTGAATAAATTTGAAAAATTAACTTTTTTTTCCATAGTCTGATGCTTTCGATAAGAAATAAAGTCAGTAAGGAATACCATTTAAATGAATGAATGAATGAGAGAGAGAGAGAGAGAGAGAGAGAGAGAGAGAGAGAGAAAGAAAGGAAGGAGAAGCAAAACCGAACCGGAGGACATAAACGTGGCGATAATTCAGTCAAAAGCCGACAGAGGTTTAAAACTTAAATCATTCCATTCATCGGTGTCGCGTGTTAGCCGTACAAAGAGCTCGATCGATCAGACTTAAAGCAGCATTCGGGGAGGCTTGGAACCGTGAGGGTGGTAAATGAGAAAAAGAGAGAGAGAGAGAGAGAAAGCTACCGTTAGAGAGTGAGGCATAGTGTCCATGGAACGAAAAGTGGAACTTTCGATATGCAGCAGGTGCAGGCTGGACATAATTTCGGGATATGAGCACCTTTCGAGCAGCGAAGAGGAACCACGCCAGCAGGGCCCCATGAATCACACCCTCGTTAACTTATACTCGTTTTCGTCCTCCTTTCCTCTCTCAAACGTCTCTCCTTTCTCCTCCTTTACCTCTTTCCTCTCTTTCTTTCTATCGTTCGCTACTCTCTGGACCACAGAGAGCCATATCTCTATCTTTGTCTCACTTCCTACCACGTGTTTTAACATCTCTCTCACTCTCTTTCTCTCTTTCTTTCTTTCTCTCTCTCTCTCTCTCTCTCTCTCTCTCTCTCTCTCTTTCTCTCTCTCTTCCTTTTTCTTTCTCTTTTTCTGGTTTCATCTTTTCTCCCTCTTCTACCACTTCTCTCCTTATTTCCTCCCTTCTTTCGCCTCTTGTTTGTCTTCTCGCTGTAGCATAGACAGGGAGAGGATGCCCGGAGGTTACGAGTGGGCAACACCTTCGCAAACTTACGACGTCGGTACGCGTTTTAGCCCGCAGCAGCAACAGCGACTATGAAAACAATTTCGTCGAAAAAGTCGACGGAAGGGAACGACTTCGTTCGGCGATCAATCGATGTATCTATTTTTTTTTCTTTTTCTTTTTTATCAAATGAGAATATCGTGATAACTGATACCTAATAATTGTCTATTATTTTTCCGGAGATAAATTAATTTTTCGAAGATAAAAGGTGAGATTTTGCTCTTTTTGAAGGATAATAAAAGAGAAAGACAGAAAGAGGGGGGAGAGGGTGGGAGAGAAAGAGAGAGAGAGTGAGAGAGAGAGAGAGAGAGAGTTGTGCGTACCATTAGAGATGGTCTTGTGAATTTATTTGACGAACCTACCATTCGCTAATTAATTGGCATATTACACTCAGTCGTCCTTTAATGAGTTTAATACTTGACTAATTATCGGTAGCGTCGGACTTTTACGAGCGTTAAATGGTTCTTGAAATGATCGACTGTAAATCATAGTCTAATTGGTGGAGATAAGAAAAAAAAAGTAAGTGACGAGGTTCGAAGTGAAAGAGATAGAAGAAGAAAAGGAACAAGGAGTTGAAAATGTACTGGGGAAAATGAATAAGAAAAATGAGAAAGAATTATATTGGGAATAAAGGAACCAAACATAACCTAAACATAAATCTGCGTGCGCACAAGTCAATGTTTCATTACTCTTTCGATTTATAAACTCAATTTTTCGTGTTAAATGTGTTTTTATGAAGTTTATATTGGAAAATATTCAGATAAATGTTTATTGTAGAGCGATAAGCTCTAAAATATTTATCTACTCTTTGCTCTTCTTCTTGTTTCGTTTAGCGTTGCAGTCATAGCTAATAGAAAGTACACCGTGCGAAATTGGACTCTAACATTAAACCTTGGTTTTATATTCCCTTTTAATTTTTTTATAGCAAGTAACATGTAATTATATTTACCTATATCATTTTAATTATTTAATAAATTAAGATAGAATTAACCAAAACTGATATAAATTAGATAAAAATTGAATATAGTTTACAGAATATGAATATTCTCCTCAATCTAATATAGATGATATATCTTTATAAGAAAGTATTTTGATATCCCTTTATTTCTAACTAAACATTAATTTATTTATAATAAAAAAAAGAAGAAAGATATTTTACTAAAATCCAAGCTAATAATATCTATATAGTCTATGTTTTGACGATTTTTACGTTTTGAATATGGTCGATGGTTAAAGAAGAAGACAACAACTACGACGGGAAGAACGAATCGAGATACATAAATACTTGCTTGTAACGGCATGGATGAGAGAAGATCGAAAGAGAGAAGATTAAGAGATCCACGAGGAAAATCCATTTGTCCGGCAATGACGAGGCTGCTAAGGCCCTAACGGGCGCGTCCTTCGTTTTGGTGCTCGATTGAAAAGTCAGCGGCTGACTAATGGATGCGGGCTAATTGCCAACAAAGCCAAATCAATCTTCGTCCGCAGGACGAGATAGTTGAGTCGTTTCTTCCTTGCTCAGTAGAACGAACGAAGATGTGTAAAGCGTTAAATGGTGCTTGAGTATCGGATACTGCTAACTCTTTATCGATAAGGTGAATGAGAAAGAGAAAGAGAGAGATAGATAGAGAGAGAGAGAGAGAGAGAGAGAGATCACTCGCGAAAGTTGATTGTTGATTTAAGAAAAATTATTCCTTCGAAAGTCTTATTACGTTTCTTACCGTCGTTGCCTCTAAACGATTAGTTTCGAAGCATGAGTCGAACGATCATGGCTGATGTAATTCTTTATCCTATCTACGCACACATCAATCTTCTTATAAGGCTTCCAGCATAATAGATATTATGACCTTCTTACACGAGGAACTGTTTATCTCTTTTTAAGAAGGAGAATCACGTATATAAATGGAAAAATATTGTAGGTATTGCAACTGCGTACTTAGTCTGTTTTTCATATCTTACGAATTTAATAAGAATTGTTTTCTATTGTTTTTTAGAATCTCCTATGTTAGCTAACTTGTAGTTCGAAAGAGAAAGAATATAGAAAATAAAAGAACAAACGAAAAAAAAGGAAACAAACAAAAACAATAGAAAATAAAGAAAGAAACGATGTTCGTAAATGCTAATCGTTCCATTATCATAACAATGTATTGAGAATCATTATGAGAGCTCTTTAAATTTCACTCAGACGGCACGAAAGCTCTCTCTTACAGGTGATCAAAAATAAGAGAGGGAGATAGATAGATAGAGAGAGAGAGAGAGAGAAAGAGAGAGAGAGAGAGAGAGAAAAAGAGAGAGAGAGAGAGAGAGACGTGCGAATGGGAGCTCCCACGCAAGAAACGAAGAAGGTAAAACCGGAGGAGAAGCAAAAGGATGGAGGAAGAGTGGTTGGTTTTACAAGAAGCGAAGGATGAAATGAAGAAGAAGAAGAAAGAGGAAGAGAGAGAGAAAGAACGAGAGAGAGAGAGAGAGAGTGCAGGCGAAGCGTGGTGGAACGGATGGACGATGAGTTTACTTTTTGCCGGAGTCTAATTAGAGGCCAATTATATCGAGCAGGCGTTTGCCTCCACACAATGAACCACGCTTTTAGTATCGATGTAGCCAGCCGATTAACTCCTATTTGTTGTACGTTTTCTTCCCTCCCGGGGGTTTCGGATACTACGTTGAATAAATACGGTATATATTAAAGGTGTCCTCACAGTGGAGCTACCTACCCTTTCTCTCGACGTTCGAACGAATCATTTATTTTCATAATACAAAGTCTCGAATTATTTTTTATAATTACTTTCTTTTTTTTATAATTATTTTCCATCCATTATTTCAAACGATTTGATAAATTTCAAATAAATGATTTCGAAGAATCTTTTTTCGAATATAAGCTATGAAAGAATTAACGCTTATATACATAAGTATATATATATATATATATATATATCAATCATTACAGTTCAACGCATAAAAGTTGAAAAATCAAGACTTGATATTCGTTCTTGGAGATTCGACTTTCAGGAAACGCGATTTGCAAGATTTGCATTAAACAGAAAAATTTTCTGATCATTTAACAAATTGGAAATAATCGTAGTTGCACGAGAACACAGATTACATCCTTTCGCGAGACACATACATATAGGGAGCTTAAAGATCGAAGGGAAGACTGGAAAGGGTGTGAGCGAGAAAAAGAAAGATAAAGAGAGATAGTGAGAAAATGACATCAAAAGAAAGAGAGAGAGAGGGAAAGAGAGAGAAAGAGAGAGAGAGAGAGAGAGAGAGAGAGAGAGAAAGAGAGAAGATGAAGACCGTTAATCGGGCAACCTGCTTATTGAGCCAATTATAAGAACGTGGACAAATTCAAGCGGCTAATCAGCTTACGAGCATTATAATGCCGATGGTAGCTGCAGGGGTCTGCGTGGGATCTGATAAAGTCCTTCTTATTTATTATATACACATTCGTACACATTCTCGTATATGCATCACGTGCATCTCTTCCGTATAAGTGTTGAAGTAAGTACATATATATATATATATATATATATAGATGCGTTTGAGTACGCATAAGCGTGGGTGAGAGTGTTAGTACGAGCCACCGTGTTGCATGCAGGGCTGCTGCAGTCGAAGGTCTTCTACGTGCCCTTTAGACCTCCGGGGCCCCTTCTTATAACTTTGAACGGAAGTCTGCAACGATGTTGCTATGTTCAAAGTGTTTTCCTACGTTGCCTGAATTAAGGACTAACGAGGTTGTTACGATGAAGTATCGTGATTGCCGATGAGTTTTCTCTTCGTTCATGACAAATGACTTACTGAGGGATTTAAAGAGGGAATTCTTAACGGTTCGCTAGTTGGATCATTCGCAGAAGTATATCTATACGATAAGTATCGATTGCGTGACAGTTAATGAAGCTATTTTGATATATATATTATTAAGTATTTACGTATGCTCATACAATGAGGATTTTATATCGATCGATAATTGATATTGGAAATATTTTAAACTATACTTATAATACTTATATATTTTCTTTTTTATAAATCTTGAAATATAAATTAATTGATAAGACTTAATGGGATCATACGTGAAGTCTAAATGAATGTTAATTAAATAGAATTGAAAGAAAGAGATCAAAGAAAAATTTCTATTCGTAGGGTTCCATTGATATAATGTGTCCGGCACTGCAGTTTGTACGGTTTTAAAGTAGGGGTTTACCCAACGCAGCTCGCTTGGCTGGTCGGTATTGCTCGAACCACCGTATATAATACAGATTTCATATGCTAATTCTTTGATTAACAATGCCGGGACGGGCGTTTCATCATCCTGCGCTACCACCGACATCTTAATACCACGGATTTACATGCTAATTCACCGAAGGATGTATCTTTCTTTCTCTCTCTCTCTCTCTCTCTTTCTTACTAGAGACACCATGGTCCATCGTTCTCTTACGACGAATTCGAAAAAAACTTTCGTTCTCTCTTTCTCTCTCTCTCTCCATATATCCTTCATCAATTTTTTTTCTTTTCCTTAAATAGTCACGAGTTCAAAACGATAAGAAATACTCATCGTTTAAATTCGTCTCTTATCATCATTCGTTCGTGTTTTAACATGGCTTCCGAATTCTTATCATTATTATATTCCGAATTCTTATTACCAAGTAATTGTTCGTCGATCGAGGAAAATGGGTATTTATAGGAGTGGATATGTCTATCGGGACAAGATCTGTTAAATGTAGGCAGAAATGTTTGGTATAGATGTGTGTTTGTATATATATATATATATATATATATATATATATAAACACATATACACTTATCTCTATCTATGTCTGTATTAGGTATACATTTATATCTATTTCGAAGAATCGTAGAAGGTAGAGAGAGCTAAGAAAAGTGGAAAAGGTAAGGTAAGGTAAGGGAGAAAGAAGATAAAGAGAAATAGAAAGAAAAAAAAAGAAAAAAGGAAAAAGAGGTGTCAGTGGTGGACCGTTTTTAGACCATGGCGATGTCCCCGGCACAGTATGATGCCGATCCTATCTTAGGCGGCTAATATAGTTGTCGTGAATATCTTAAGGTTGGACGTACATTCTATAGGGTTTCTCTCTCGAAGGAGTCGCAACGGGGCGTCCATTCGATCTGGCGAAAGCATCTGCTAATTCGGAATCATGGGAATTTGATTAACCTCGTCTTTCTAACAATCCAACTCCTTTCCCCTCCCTCCTTCTCGCCCCTCTTTCATTTCATTCTTTCTTCGTCTCAACGACTGGATCCATAGATCAGATGGATCCAGTACACCTAGAGCGATGTACTGGAATTCATTTTGCTTTATGATTTTGTTCGTGATTCCAAACTGTTCCATGTTAGAGTTTTTCTTCTTTAGAGTTCTAGCATGATTTCTGGACGGCCATCTTAATTTCGAATTAATACATTTTAATCGAGTTTCGAAGATCGCTAGAGCGGTTGGAGATATATTGGCTAATTTTATATCAATGATAATTTATTGAATAAAATTGTTTCATAATTTTGTCATTACATTTCTCTTAACATATTAAAATTATTAACGACTTATATGTATATAATATCCTGACAATATGATGACAAACCATGTTTTCTTTGCACGATATTATTTCTTTTTCTTTTCTTTTTGTTGACAACGATCCTATTTGGATACGATCGCGGTCGTTATATGACATTTAAGGTTGCATAAAAATTCACGAGACTTCTCGCTGATAAGAATTTCATTCTCGAAGAGAAAATGTTGGCTCGTTCCCGTCGCGAGAAATGGAAGATCGGGCGAACAGATTCAGGCAGATTCCACTAAGACATTTTTCGCATTTCGGCGAGAACCCTCGACACGTGTTGCCGACACGATCCCATTGGTTTTATTGGAATTCGTGAAATATCTCCGATCGGTCATCGAGCGCGTTCCTTAAGAGCTGAAAGAAGACCAAGAGCGAGACCGAATCGTTGACAATCTCGATTGGACAATCGGAGAGGTTGAGAGAAGTAAGAAAATTAACAAATTTGATTATTTCTTCACTTTATTATTCTCCAATTAATTTCGAATGTTGATCGGGTTACTAATATTAAAAATATCCTTTGTTATACATTTTTAACGTATCAAACAAAAGATACAGTTACATAATTTGCATTTTTTAATTTTTAGAAAAAATAATACTATAAAAATTTGATTGATAACGTATAAAACTTATGATGAAAATTTGAATATGAAAATGTAATAAAAATAAATAATTGGATATGGAAGTTTAATCGATCAACACAATTTAATTGTCAAGACAATTCTTAAAGAGATAAGGTAGAGAAAAGCGAAAAGTAATTATCGTTCGTTAGAATGTAAGTCGGTATATATAGCATGTAGATGCTTTGTATTCATTGAAACTCTCGTTTACGAGATTTTATGTCGGCCCTAGTCACACGTGACTCTTTCTAATCGATTTCTCACAAGAGAATTTACAGATAATGTCCTTTCAATTAACGATGCTTCGAACGATTTAGCCTCGAGCCACGTGAGATACATCGACCTTCGTAGGAGGACTTTCAGTCAGACTTCCGGCTACCGATGATTGTTCTAATCAATCCTATCTTCTTCTTTTGTAAGCACAGGTAGAAGGTATATAAAAGAACATATAGGTATCATGAGAGAAGGGTCACATAGAAAAATAAAAAAGAAAGATATAGAGAAAGATAGACATATAGGTGTCTCTCATAGATTTGCCCGGCGTCAAACGTTGTGTCGCATGCGACTCACGTCGTGACAACGGTTGAACGATGCAGACAGTGTAAACGGTAAATGGTTATGACGCGACCGCCTTGAATCTTTGATTTTCACGACGGCGAGTCACATTTACACGGAAATGTCGATATATAATTCTACTGCAAGAGTATGTATCAGGACACCTCCATTCTTTCAATATTCCCGTTAGGTCAATTTTACGGTTACGATAAGCATTATTTCTTTCGAGAAAATTGCAATATATTTTATGTATTGTATGTTTAATTGTTTTGTAGATAATATTTGAATGTAGGAGAAAGTATAAAAAGAAGGGAGATAGAAAGAGAGAGAAAGAGAGAGAGAGAGAGAGAGAGAGAGAGAGAAACAGAGAAAGAGAGAGAAAGAGAGAGGGAAAGAGAAAAAGAGAGAGTGAGAGAGAGTCGTTTATTTCATAAAAATATCTATTACGTGTCTCGTATGCGAAAGAGTTTTCTGATTAGAAATGAATATAAATAATGTTTTTATTTAAGTTAGGAATATTAAATCGTTAAAGAAAAGACAGGAAACATCTATTGTGATAATTAATTAATCATTAATGAATATTCATAGAAATAATTTCCATATAATACATTTTACTTTTTCAATTTGTTTATATTTTTGTTCGAAGATATATTATTTTCAGTTGTTCAGTGGTTTATCAGAAAGACAATGTTTCACGTAATCAAAGTTAGCGATAAGAACGAAACTGTGTCAAAGCCGATGTTGAATATAATCGTACATCCTGCCACGAGTAGTCCTAATGGACTATTAATTAGGAGATAATTACGCTAAGATAGCGGAAACGAGATGTGACGGTTTCTAGCGTGTTTGTGATTATGAATAGAGCGTGGGTGGTCGTTGAACGAATATCGACCACAATTTGATGGGAAGGAAATGACAAGAATTTGAACAACAATTTCAGTAATTATAACATGATATACATCCTGAAATATTTTTATGATTCAGTGATTAGATAACAACGCCAATACTTGACGTGACACTGATGAATTGATACGTTAATCTTAAAAATCAATAAGTTGAGTTATATACTGGAATTCTTTCTTAAGGAATTCGAACAAAATAAAAAATTTTTATTTAAATATTTATATGCAAGTGTCGAATCAAAACATTTTTTAATATTATTATGAAGACCATTGAGTATCTATATAATTTCTTTATTTATTTTATTAAATAATTTAAATAATGGTAAAATATTTTTTATTCTAGAACATTACCTTTCTTTTTATACGTTTTATGATAACTTCATAATACAATCTACTTTATAATTATCAATATTATTATTTTAGACTTTCTAAACGGACGGAATAATTAAACGGACTTTCGATCATCGTTGATCATCAAGTTCATCGATCGTGAAAGTACAGCGAAAGTGTGACAATAATAAAGAAGGGTAGTTCGATCGTGTAAGTAGAAAGGAAGAAATCTATCGATCGCGAACGATCGATCGATCGACGAATCGAACGAGAGAACGGAGAAAAGGAGAAGAGAGAAGAGGATTGGAGAGGACAGGTTACTAGGAAAGAACGGTGACTTACCAATGGATGATTAATCATGAAACAATGGCCGGTGCGGACGGAAGGCCGGTCTGACAGTTCGAAGTGGCCGGTCCGCTTAGTAACGACTACCTGGAAAGCTGCCAATTAATCACGAATCGTGTGCACGCCTCGTGTGTACCGAACTCGAGCCTCACCGAGCGAAGACCGCCATAAAGAAAACGCTCTGCCTATGGCCGTGCTTTAAGTAAGAAAGAAAAAGAGAAAGAAAGAGAAAAAGAGAGAGAGGGAGGGAGATAGACAGACAGAAAGAAAGAAAAGAGATGCATACTCCTTGAAATACTGCCCGTGTGTGACTGACATCGGAAATGAGAGGAGTAGACAGGAAGGAAGTTGCATCTTCTTTCTAAGAAAGCTACCGACATTGAGAGTGGACGTTACTTTCTTGTTTAGAGATTAAGAAAGAGGGAAAGAAAGAGAAACAGAGAGAGAGAGAGAAAGAGAGAATATTTTTATACGTTTCACCCTTTAAATAGTGCAGAAATTCAAACTCCATATTTACCTCTGTGTTTTGAATTTTGACTTTTAAAAGGTATTAAACATATACAAATATTTTTTATTTTTGTATTTACATATGTATATATACATATGTACATATATAAGTTTGATGTGTCTGTATAAATACGTAGATATCCGAGAATGTTCGATAAGAATGTTTGTTCCTGCAAGACGCGAGCCAGAATGAAAAGGGAGATGAGTTTCGATCGAAACGAATAATTTTGCGAGATGTTATCGTTAATTACATGTGGCTAGTACACAACAATGGTGCAATTGTCTTTCACAATGTATCCTTAACTCGTCCCTTTCTCTTCAGAGTCTCTTCTTCTCTTCGTCTACTTCAATTAGTTTCTCTCTCTCTCTCTCTCTGTCTCTCTCTTTCTCTCTCTTTTATGTGACGTTGGACCTCGTTGTGTAAAAAGCTTGTTGTATATGTGCGATTATCGTTGTGTCCGTGAAGAAAGTGGGTGCCAAAGTTTTAAATCGACGCCTCCGCAATCAAATTACAGACCGGGACACGACCGGGCCTATGCATTATTTATGGATCATGCCGCGTGCCTCGTAGCAACGAATATCATATACGACGTATGCATATGTGTGAGATAAATAGAGACAGAGTGAGAGAGAGAGAGCAACAGAGAGGGAGGGAGAGAGAGAGAGAGAGAGAGAGAGAGAGAGAGAGAGAAAGAGAGAGAGCGAAAAAAAGAGAAGAAAAGAGATTGTATCGTTTATAAGTGTCAATAATCTGATGACATTTTGGCCATATTAACGAGATATCTCATTCCACTTGGTTGGATAATTCGATTCTTCATGGCGCCATAAAATATCTTGCATCACATCTTATAACCTATAGGTTAATTCGGATGAAATTATGAAAAATAAACAAATTTGATTATATCGAAATTCTCGAACTCGTTCTATAATTTCAAAAAACAAAAAAGAGAAAGGAAAAAAAATATAAAAGAAAGAGATTAAGAAATGTTTCACCTCCGAGAAATAGTCATGAATAAAAGAGAAATATAATTCATAAAATACGAATAATCGTTCATTCTTTCATCAATACCAAGAAAAATTGACAATTGAGACGATCGAGAAAAACGTATCGATGAATCGTCGGGGCAACGTTAGCGTTGGTCATTCGATAATAATCGAGAATTCAAGACTGCGAGGACCGTACGAAGTTTATGGTGAAAATCAATAATTCTCGCGCATAACGGACATAATGTAGCCGTGGTTAAGCATGCTTAAGCATCGATACACGACGCTCACATGACAGGAATACTCGCTCGTGCCACCCAGGACGTGAAAGGGTGAGAGAGAAAGAAAATGAGAGAGCTAAAGAAAGAGTGTGAGAAAGAGAGAGAGAGAGAGAGAGAGAGAGAGAGAGAGAGATGAGGGGTGGGGGTTTGCTTTCCGCGAGCTTCTTCTCCCTTCCCCCTTTATACTTCTTCTCTTCCTCTTTTCCTCTCTCTCTCTCTCTCTCTTCTTCTTCTCCCACCAACCTATACTAGACACACAAATATGTGTGTACACACCTCGTGGCGCATACTTACAGTCGCTCCTGTGCAAGGTGTGCATAATTAAAGCACGTCCCCAATGTACGATGCGTCGGTGCCATAATCGAGTGTCTCGCGTGCACGACGCATCTTCTCTCTCTTCCTCTTTCTCTCTCTCTCTCTCTCTCTCTCTCTCTCTCTCTATCTATTTTTTACTCTCATACTTCTTGCGTCCACATTCTTACTTTTTCTTTAGCGTGCTTGCGGCACTCTTGAAAATCCCCGGAAGGAGAAAATGAAGGAACGAGCATGTAGATACCACACGGCTCATTTCACATCAACTCTCTTGGAATCTCTTGGATTTATTATCGAATATGGTCTTTCACGCCCAACTCGAGAATATTTATTAACAGTCATTCGATCCACCGGCCTGCTGTCTTATTATGTTAATTCGTACGAAGTAATTGATATCTAAGGGGCCAGGTTATTCGCACGATAACGCGTCTTTTAACGAGCTTTGAGAATGATCGGACGGAGGAATATCGATGGAAGAGAAAGTAAAGTAGGGAGAAAATGAAATTTTATGTGTAAAATATTTTATCAATTTACTACAAGTTACAGTTAAGTCTATATCATTGAAATAATTTTTTTTCCATGATTAAATATAGTCAAAAAAATATTGAATGTATTCATACGCTTTTTTTAAGGTAAATATGTTCTTATAAAAGGTAAATATGTTCTCTCGAGGAAAGTAAAAAGACATAAGTAAATTGATTAGAATGTCTACATAGTTGATAGTATATATACGAGACGATAGGGTAATTATGTTTAAATGTAAGGAAATTGAACGATAGAAAAAGCGTTAAATTTTTTTATTACCTTTCTATAAGTATATAATGTTCTTCAATCCTGTCTAACACGTATGCGTCTCCATATTAGTTCTTTATAATGAAGGTTCCATCGTAATTAGCACGTGTCGGCTAGAAGGCGAACGAAAGACATGAGTTTTTACGATCTAGTTAACGATACAGGTACTTAACTACGTATCTAATACTTTACTCTCGTGTTTTAGTCACGATCGAAAGATAGGAAGGAGTGAAAGAGTCTTACTAATTTAACATGGCGCTATTAGGTGTGCTGAGCCTTAACTCGGAACTTGAACTTTATCGGCGATATTTTTCGTCTCGACGAGACTCCGTGAAATTCTTCTCTCGTGCACGTACGCACGCGTGAAATATACGTATACAGTAGCGAGAATTCGTGTTTTTTTCTTTCTTTTGCGAATGAACGAACAAACAAACGAACGAACGAACGAATGAACGAACGAACGAACGAACAAACGAATGAGCTTCTTCGTCGAAGGATGGAAAATTGTGTCCAAAACGTGTAAGAGACTTGTAATGTCGACTTGAGGATGCCAACACGCAGCAATGGCGTCATAATCGATTCTTCGAAGGCTACTCTCGGGGCCACGAAGTCGTTAATGACGATGCCAAAAAATGTCAACGACCACCCTCGTTCGTGATAAGATATAAGTAGATATATTTTATTTTCATTATCTACATCTTAAAAGAAATAGAAACTAGAAAGTCACAAAAAGGGAAAGAAGAAAATGTAATTTCTGGAAGTACCTCAAAAGAGTAGTTATGTAGACGTTTATACAAATTTTATATGAAATTTAAAATGAGAATAAATAATGATCCGAATAAATCAATAAGAAACAATAGAAGATAATTCGAATACTTCAAGTTTGAAATATCTTCTGCATTCCTATTTTATTAATAATTAATTTTTAATTTATTTATCATTTTATTTTTCTTTATTTTTATTTTATAATAATGAGAAAAAAAAATTAATAATGCGAAAATTAAATACCGAATAATTCGAAATAATAATAAAGTTTAAAAAATGTCATCCTTTAGATATAGTCAACTCCAATATATATTTTTTTCTTTTTTTACTAATATTTTAATAATGATATGAAAATAAATCGTATTATTGGTAGCTTGGATTTTTCCGGGAATGTTAAAGGCAGGAAAGGAACATCGATAATCCAAGATAAAACGGAACGCTTGAATTTGTTGAATCGAAAATTATGTCCTGAGTAGGACCGAGTCGTTACGCCTGTTCTTATCTTCAAATTTATCATGGATCTTCCGCCTATCATCGCGTCAATATCGTCTTCTCCTTCTTTAGAATGAGACTCTCAAGAGGGGAATCGATCCACCGGAAAATCACAGCACCGTGCGTTGATGCCCGTTCTTGTTGGACAAGGGAGATCAAAAAATTAGATCTGCTTCCTCGAAAGGGCGAGCTGACATAACGTGAATCGTCGTACTTAAGATACGCGTGAAGGGAGCAAAGGATCGCAAAGGGATTCTGTGCGGTTAGAATAAATCGTTTTAATATTAAAAAAAAATTATATTGAATTTTCCTTTTCTCTTCTTCTTTTTATTATTATTCTTTATTTTATGCTATATTATAGCATAAAATAATAATTATATTGTTATAAATTTTATAATAGCTATAATCGAATAAGTTTGTCAAATGGATTTTCATTTTTGAGATTTCAATCCTGACTCACTTTTTAATTATTTTCTCTATTATAATTTATGATATGAAAAAAATGTAACATCTATACATATTAAGGTATTGTAATAAAGAAACGTTCGTTCAGAAGATTAAATTCTATTCGTGAAACATCATAGTTTTATAGATTTGTAGGTAGATAGGTATATATTTTATTTTATTTTTTTTAGTAGACCGTGCGTGTAAATACGTCAGTTGGGCAGAAAATAACGTCATTACTTTCGGTCGATCGCTTTACTTTCCGTTTGATCCTCGTTCGAAAAATCAGAATAAAAAAAATTATTCGACTTCGTCGAACTTCAGTAGTTACGTTTTTGAAAAGGAAGGGCATAGAGGGAGAAGAAAGAAGTTGGGTCGAGCTAAGCCGAGTTCCTCTTAACTTCGAAGTCAAACCCGAAATTTCGTTCTGTTCATTGTCGATCTTAACAAGATTATCAGAATGCATTCATGGTGACCGTGGGTCGTGTGGTCGCGGCTAGCAAAAAATAAATATTTTGAGGCAGTCATTGTGGTCTTCTACGTGCGAGTTTTCCGAGGAGGGGAGAGAAAGCAGATGCGACATCGTGAACGCGTAAAAGTTCGACCGCAAAGCCGCAACGAGAGTGAAAAGAAGAATTGAAGATCACAATGGATGTGAAAGAGAGAAAGAGCAAATAACAGATTTCGCGGTTTTTGACTTCCAATACCGACTTGTTTGCACGACGATTGAAATGTCATTGTACTTTTCCCATTGTCAACACTAATGTTGATTTTACGAGCGGAACTTTGTGACTCCGTATGAATAATAGACACTTTCCTTTTTAAACATTTCTATGCGCGTCTTTCCCACGCACGAGCGAATCTGATTCTCTTGAATTGACAATCTTTTTCATAAATTACAGTTCAAATTTCATGGAAATCTCTCTATACAGTCTAAATTTTTGTGCGTTTCTTATCTCAAGCACATTTTTGATTTTAAAAATAAATAATTGATAAATCGCTGAGATTTGTATTATAGAAATATGCGATGCAAATAAATTATCGCAAACAATTGATTCTATTTGTTAGATCAATTTTAATAAAAAAGGGATACAAATAATATCATGTCTCTGATTAAACGAAATACGTCACTTTATAACGTAAATCTATTATTACTATAGTCTAGAAGATTAGAATATTTGTAGCAACTATCTTTTCTCGAAAGGGATACCTCTTCGGAAATAAACAGAAAAAAGAAAAAAGAAGAAAAAGAGAGAACGTTTAGCTCGGTCGAGACGTTTGACGTGAGGATCCATTACCATTGGTCCACACCTGGTGGTCCTTGTTCCTGCAGAACCTCTAATCTAATCCGACAGGTCACCGGTACAACAGACTCGGATTAACCGCCGTTTTGTAGAAGGTCTGCCTACCGATTCCAAACTGCGACATCGGAAAAGTTTATCTTCTTTTCTGCGTCAAGAAACACTACCACGTAGTCATCCTCTTACTCCTCCCTCTTCTTCCCCCTTCTTTTTCCTCCCAATCTTCATTCTGACCTAAAATTGACTCCGCCTACTCAACTGCATGCCATGCGAAAAAAGATATTAGAAAGTTCCAATGAATTGCAAGGATAAAAAAAAAGAAGAGAAAAAAGGATTAGGATGTACCGTTTTCCCATGTCTTTAATAACAAAAGATCTTTTTAAAGAAGCTCGATACAAAATAGAAATTCATTGTATGTATTTAGAAAAGATACGGAAACAGAAAAATAAGAATACCAGATCAATCAAATCTAACAATCCATATGATAATAATCGAAAACATCGCTAATTATATTAATAAATCAATGTTGATCGCACGAGACAAATTTGTAAAAGTAAAAGATATTGAACAAGATGATGAATGATATCCGATTCATATTTCAATTTTTAACTTAATTCTCATCAATATAATATTATATAAAATAAAAAGCTTAAGTTGTATACCTGTAATATATCTGTATTTACTTGATATTCTGATATGTTAAGTTTTTATATGTGTATATTACTAATAAATAGAACATAAAACAGATGATGATAACTTTTTACTTAATCCATCTTTCATAATCATACATATATACATATATTATTATGATCGGACATAGATGTGGTCATTCCGAGATGTATGTAATTCCGAGTAGACTCAGAGTAGATAGACTGTTTCTAGGCACGAGCAAACAATTGGACATTTGTCCGTCTTTAATGGAAACCCAGTCTGAGAAGACGTGACTCGTGAGCATTTCGGAAAATTAAAATATTTTTAAAAGAAGTACCCAGGATTATTTGTATATAATTCTAGATTGTAAATTTCTATATAATATTATAATAAAGTTCTATTTACTAGACTACTATATATTACTATATATATATAGTACTGTAAAACATTATACATATATATATATATATAATATTAGTACATCTATATATATAATATTCTGTAGATATACTAATATCTAATATAAAAATTTTTAATAAAACATAAGCACATACATAAATAAATTCGTCGCTCGAGAAGAACATCTTACCTTCCTTTCTATTTTTTTTCCGTACAGCTCGTATTCGTGTTTTTCGAAGTTAAAGGACGGCATTACAATCTTACGAAGTTGTTGCGAGTAGAGAGAGAGAGAGAGAGAGAGAGAGAGAGAGAGAGAGAGAGAGAGAAAGGGGGGAGAGAAAAAGAAAGAGAGAGAGAAGACTCGAAAGGAAGGTAAATTATTGAGAACACTCCCAAAGAAGTGAGGCGTCATTTCAAATTCAGAGAACGTCACTGTTGAGGTATGTAAACAAGAGCTGACCAACGTGATCCTCATGGTCGATCGACGCATCGATCGACTCCGAAGGCCGATCGATCGATTCTCGATCCTCGCTTCGGTATATAAGGTCCTTTTCGTAGAACTATAAAGCATAAGTAGCGACTTGATCGTACGATTAGAAACCACCTGCTGATTCTTCTTCTTTTTCTTCTTCTTGTTTCGTCTCTTTCATGGTTTTCTTCGATTGAAAAACATTCATATTTTAAATATATCTTTTTTCTATTATTTCTTCCAATAAATTATCAGTTCCTAGTTATCCAATATTATTTTAATTATAATAACTTAATGTTAAACTAGAAATTATTAGTTATTTTCGTCTTATTATTATTTTCTTTTCTTTTTTTTATATGAAAAAGAAATGTTTATATTGTTGCTAGTAAATACGAATTCAAAAAAATAATATATCGAAAGAATGCAATACAAAAGTAAAAATTTTAATGAGATAACTAATACTGACATGACATTGATATGACATCGATATGACATTGTATCGATAAAAATTCTTAGTAAATACTATATTTCGTAATCCCTATAAATCACTATATTTCAAAATAATGCATATTTACAAAATACTTCGAATATTAAAAATTCATTCGATATCAAGTCCAAAGGAATACGTTCCTTCATACGTTCGTTCATTCTATATAGAAGAAAATGGACAAGGTATCCCAAGCTCTTGAGAAGTTACGGGTTTCTCGTTTTCTTCGCATCCCGTAGCCACGAGATGCTTATCAAAAAGCGAGGGCTTTGTGCTAAAGAGCTTAATTCCCAAATGAGTTATTACCTATAAAACGAGCGGCCCTTAAGTGGCTGGTAATATTACCGTGGTAATAAACGGGCATTTATGGTGTACCTTCTCTCTTGATCGTTTCTTCTCTTTCCCTCTCACTCACTTTCTTGAGTTCGTTTCACGCTTCTTCTCTTCTTTGCTCTTACACTCTTCTCTCTACTGGCTCTTTCTTTCTCTTTCTCTTTGGAAGCATACGTTGCACATCGAGACGCGAATAAAGTCTCCTCTGTCTTCTACGAGGCTCGCTCTTGAATTTTACGATCTATCGTAAGAAGAACACGCGGAGCTTAATTAATTTAGTTCGACAATGTCACAGGTCTCTCGATACTTCGTAAAAGGAAGTTTTGTTCCTCGTTTCGTCAAAAATTAGATGCGAGGCGTCGTAGAAAAGAAAAATTTATGTATTTATGTTGATTTGGTTGTTCCTTTTCGTATAATCGAGCTTTTATATTCCATCTATCGAGAACTATAGTACGATATATATATATATATATATATATACGAGTTTCCTCCTACACTACTTGGATTAATTTTCTATAAATATGCAAATTACATTGTGAATACTTTATATACTTTTGTATTTTTGAAGTAGAGATTTGAGAAAGATTTATTGTTAAACTCGATTAAAACGATACAGATCGAGTTCTTTTTTCTTTTTTCTTTTTTATTTTTCATACCGTATAATGCTTACACCCACTACGTTGGAAATGCAATTGACTTTGTATATATATATATCTATATATTATATTCAATTAAATTTGAATTCAATTAATAATTGAAGTCGTAACCTGATAATGATGATCTGATCTATCAACTATACAAAAAATGTGACATACACTTACGTTAGTTACTTCTAGTAAAAATGGAAAAGATAAAAGAAAAAATTATTATTCCTTTTTTCTTTTCTTCTTTTTCAGATCTATCAGACAAAGAATAGAGACAGAGACAGAAATGAAGAGACAAAAGAGAGCTTCCTTATCCCTCTTTCTCAGCTTCTCGTTTTCTCTTTCTTAATGAAGAACCCGCGCGCAAAACTGGTCGTAATAAATATGCTGCGCGTTTTGGAAACCGTCCGCCTTTTAATGAGCCTCTTTAGACCGTTATTAAATTATAAATTATGACAATCTTATCCCTCATTTAATGAATCGGACGTTTTAGGTTGGTCGTTAATTTCTTAGCGGTACCTAGGAGCCCAAAAGATGTTGCTTCCAATTCGTGATATGAAAAGGAACGAGTATTCCTTTACGTTGCCATTGGAGAAAACGAAGATGGAACCAGTTCTCTTCGATACGCCCGAGAGAAATTTTACAGCCGTGAACGATCGATTTCGACACATTAAGGATTATTTTGTGTTTAAATGGTGATATTTTATAGGGATATATGCGCTCGTTAATCGTACAACGGGATATCGATTAGTCGAATTATTTATATATATGCATATATATATATATATATATATATATATATATATATATACTAATACATACGTACGAATGATAAATCATATGTCTGACTTCTAATTGGTTGTTTTTTTGTCATTTTAAAATTGATTAAATTAAATAGCTGACTTATTTTAATGATCTAACGGTAAATTATTCAGTCTGTCTATATTTAAAAAAATAATAAGATTCCAGATGTACTTATTGATTGATAAACATAAACAAATTGATGCAAATTTTTTTTTTCTTTTTTTCTCTCTTTTGGTAGAAAATCGAAACGAAGATAACAGTCGTAAACTATTCACTATACATTGAAACATTTTAACACGTATGTGAGTTTACGATTCATTCATACAATATATGACAACGATCGAAAGGAACTTCATATGGGCGAGTTAAAACGAAATCGGTTTTCCTTCTCTTGGAAACTTAACTTTACTCTCCTTTCTCGATCTTCGATCGACAATAACACGGCAAATATTCAACTGTATGGTAACCGTTGGCTCTTTTACGCTCGTCGATTATTATTATTCGCTCTCATGGACCCGGTCACGAAGAAGGAGAAAAGAAATATAAGAAGAAATTATATAAGGTGTGCCGAAAATCATGATCAAAAATAAAGAAATATTCGTAGAAGAAATGAAGATATTAACATGTTTATCCAATTTTTTTAATAAACGAGATTACCGATCTAAAAATTTCTCTTAAAAATCTTTTTTCGAAGAAAATATATTATTAGCGTTAGAAAGGCAATTTTTAAGACACCCGATATAGAACGTGGAAGATCATTGTGCGAAATCGAGACGGCGGCCGATCATCAGAGTTTGCGTTCGTAAACGTAAAAACGACTTCTTATTGGTGCAAATGTGGATATTGGCTTTGATTATCATGTGTGTGCACGCGCGCGTGTGTGTATATATGTATATATGTATATATATATATATATATATATATATATATATATATGTATACATATGTATGATATATGATATATATATGTATATATATATATATATATATATATATATATATATATATACATATAGAGAGAGAGAAAGAGAGAGAGAGAAAATTCGCACGCTTGCGCGCAACTTAATCCGATCTCTTCCCACAAGGCGCCCCGCGGTGTGGACGCGCCTTTATTAGCCGTCAATTGTTTGTTCAACATTCCCGAAAAAGTTCCGTAAACGTTTACCGGTCTGATTTACTGCCTGTTTCCTGCCCCATGGGATCCTCAAAACTATGTTCTCTCCTTGCGACTGACCAAACTGCGGAGGCGTTGTTCTCCAGGAAATCATCTTAATGTAACCGTCCTCCTTTCCCTCCATTTCCTTCTCTTTTTCTTTCTCTCTCTCTCTCTTTCTCTCTCTATCCCCCCTCCTCTCTCTCTCTCTCTCTCCCTCTCTCTCTCTCTCTCTCCCTCTCTCTCTCTCTCTCTCTCCCAATATTTCCCTTTCGGCTATTTTCATACCTGAATGGGCCCCATCTTAAGGAATCCTTTTATATTGATAAACAAGTTGGAAGATAAGAATAGTATTTAAACATGAATTACGAGATTATTTTCAAACTAACTATTGATATGATCGATTAATGTCTATCTATTTAAATCGTTAGAATCATTCTTTTGAACAACTCCGACGATTTTTATAATATTTTTCTTTCAGGGATATAATTATATAATTATATAATATTGTATAAAGATATAATTGTAGTAAATTTATGAATATGTGCGTATATTAAAAATATATTTCCACGCCATACAATTTATTATATACAAAGTAACGTGACACGTATAATTAGATTATTCAACTATTAACGCAAGAATCATTAATTATCCAACATTTTACGTGTATCGACGCGTCAATTATGTGTATATACAACTGTAGTATCGATGAAAAACGTAATAGATTAATACGATCGATGAATCGATCGTTCGATCGATCAATCAACTATCTTTCTCTCATTCTCTCTCTCTCTCTCTCTCTCTCTCTCTCTCTCTCTCTCTTTCTTTCTTAGTTTCTCTCGTATATTCGACTCTTTGTCTCTATCCTTAAGACCATGATATCTATACGATGTTTATCGCGTTAAGTCTTAAAAAGGGATTCGTTCCGCCATCGTTTAATTTTTCACGCTTGTCCATTTTCGAACGCGTCTTTCCAACAGTGATGAACGACGTGCGTAAGAAT
Organism: Vespa velutina; assembly: GCF_912470025.1. Taxonomy (NCBI): domain Eukaryota; kingdom Metazoa; phylum Arthropoda; class Insecta; order Hymenoptera; family Vespidae; genus Vespa; species Vespa velutina. Next base: position 424,021 of record NC_062196.1, read on the forward strand.
GAAGCGTGGCACAGAAAGAGAAAAAGAAAAAGATATATATATATATATATATATATATTTATATATACATATATATATACATATATATATATATACATATATATATATACATATATACATATATACATATATACATATATATATATATATGTATATATAAGGGTATCGCAAGGTTCTTCGCCTACAGAGTAAAATATTAAATCAAAAAGCAATCGAAGAATTCTCTCGCTCGTCGTCGTAACGCCTACTCCAACTCGATACTCGATTATTACCGACCCTCTCTCGCTTTCTCTCTCTCTCTCTCTCTCTCTCTCTCTCTCTCGCTCTTCCTTTTACCTTTCTTCTCAAGTCCTTTTAATTATTACGCTCGCATACTACAGATGCTCCTGATAAGGATCGCCGAGGTAATAATTAATCGATATGAAAAAGCGCGTGGAAAAGCAGCCGCGAGCTTGCAGCCATTAACTTCATCGCCATCTCTTTCCCTTTCTACCCCAACTCCAATAGAAGTGAGTAATAACTCACCCTTGCCATAACTTTTCGACTTTCTAATAGACATTAAAACGCGATCTCCTATCGTAGATAAATGATCTACGTGTGACCGATAGAAAAAAAGAAAAACGAAAACATTTCGATTCTCTACGAACGTTTTGTACGTTGAATGTGTGTGTGTGTGTGTGTAGAAAATTGCATAAATTTTTATATGCGAAATAAAATATAATACACGTTTCGTCATATCTGTGTCAATATTCATGAGAATATGAATATGTTTACAATATTTTTATACATATCATATTAGATAATAATATTATGATATTAGGATGATATTATATCATGTAGTTAGAAAAAAAATTATTATATGTATATTTACATATTTCTAATTGCATATCTGTTACTTATTATATTATATAATCCTGTTTCTATACATATTGAATTGTGTAATTTTTAGTATCTGTGAATATTAAATCGAAATACGCACTATCTAGCTGCTTAGTTGTATACCATGTATATATCTACCACATACCATGTACCAATATATAAATTATAGTGCCAATGAATATACGTTAAACTTATGCATACGGACACACGCACGCATGAACGCATACTCGATCGATGGTCACATACATCGACTCGGAAAGCCTAAATGTGAACCTTCTAAGGCTTATAGCGCAGAAACAATTCATAGAATCAAGTTATATTCATTGAGACACTCGTTTTGAATGACGAGAACTCCAACATATTTAACAATTAGCTAAATTTAAAAAAACACATTTTTTCAATAAATAAAAATGTTAAGGGATCCTTTATATTCGAAAATTTATTGAAATTTATTTATTGTTATTTTATATTGTTTATTATTATAAATTATATATATCCATTATAAATATTTCAAAAATTGTCTGATCTTTACCGATGCGTTAGTCGATTATAATGAAATTTCTTTCTTCGTTTTATATGAAACTCGAATAACTACTAGCGAGCGTAGCCTTAGTAAAGGTATAACTATAATAAGCCACCGCGAGCCCATTAGTTGGATTATTAAATTTCTCGGTCGTGCCGGGGGAGGTTCGAGCGAGCCAGCAGGTTTCGCGTTTAGGCAGCCATTAGCTCGAGATTTACGCCGAGCCGTAACTCATCGTACTCATTTCTACCTCTCTCTCTCTCTCTCTCTCTCTCTCTCTCTCTCTCTCTCTCTCTCTCTCTCTCTCTCTCATCCTCCCTCGTCGTCGATTGCCTCGTCCCTTTCCCTCCGTCTCATCTCCACACCAGGGTACCCTTTCGACGCTTCGACGGATCCCATTCACTGTAGCATCGCCATTGGTCGATTCTCCGTTCCGTACGTCCGCTGTCACGCTTTCCTTCCTTCCAAACGCTATACCCTTCACCAAATAGCTCCTTCGAACTAAACAAATTTTAATGTCGAACTTCATGCTCGACCTTTGCGAAATTTTCTTTTCTTCTTTTTATTTTTATTAATCTTTCTTGACATTTATTATCACGATTTTTATAAATAAGTTGAATATCGATATGAGCAATGTAAATCATATATGTTTCATTTCGAAACATTACATTTCTCTCGTACTCGTTATAATGTTAAACAAAATAAATGATAAATTGAATATTTTTTGACATTTTTCTCTTATTTTTGTAATTATTGACTTAAACCTTTCGTTAAACCGTGACCGTACCGACGGGTACTTCCTGATCAACATCGGGAAGCCAGATGTTCTATAACAGAACTATTACTACCACATTACAACATAAATTTTTGGAAAACCCATTAAAATCCATTTAACGCAACTCTTGCTCGTGCTCGTACTCTTTCATCCGTGATCTGTAAGTCATAATCATGATCGGTGATTCGTAATCTGTGATTCGTGATCCATAGCAGGATTGGTTAAGGGACAATTAAATTGCGAGTGTTAATATTATCGCAGAAGATAACATCTGATACTTATTGTTATATTATGCAAAATTATTGGTTACTTATTCAACGTATATAAAATTAATATATAACTATTATACAAAAATGAAGATACCAGGATATGTTATGTTTATCTAGAGTTTTTAATTCAAATAGAATTTTGTTCGGCGACTATAGTCACCTTTAGTAAAGAAAGAATCAAGTATGATGTACTATGTGTATATATATATATATATATATATATATATATATATATATATATATATATATATATATTCGTTATTGATTTCCAAGTATGAGATTATAAGTTGATCTTTTTCTCCATGAAAATAGAGAAAGAAAAAAGAAAAAAAAAGAATATTTGAAAAGTGGTTATCGAAGTAGGTGTCTAGTAATGAAACATTATCCAAAAATATATATAAAAGATTTTTCTCGCACGCAAAGGAAAGATAGCATGACTATTTTCGCGCGGCATTACCGAATGATTTGTTACTTACCTCGTCGTTTTATCGTCTTCGAGGTCGGACTCTCTCGAGTCTTGTTACGCGCGTTGTTTCGTGCGACAGGAAGAGTGCACTAGCGTGTTCGCGTGCCTGCAAGTTAAAACGTCTTTTTTTTCTTCTATTTGTCTTTTTTACAACGTAGAGCGAGACCATTCCATTTCACCATTCGCGGAACGATCGTCATTGGTGTTTTTTTGGACCGGAAGGCTTCAACTTCAAAGTTACCTCGTAATATCCATCGTAGTCCGTCTATTGGATCTGTCAAATTGATTCTCCACCTTCTGTTACGTTTTACCATTTCAGTCTTCCTTGTGACAACTATAATTTATATATTCTTAGTTGTTTTTTTTATGTCTTTCTTTTTATTGAAAGCGAAGTTATACGGATGAAATATTCACAGTGGTAATGAAATATTTACAGTACAGAAACGTAAACAATATTTGCATTTGTTTAAAGAGCTATGAAATTCTTCTATTTAAAGATCTATACAGTCACAATTTTAAAGATCTTTGGATAGATATAATTTTTGCTGAGATTTAAATCTACTAAATTTGATCTAAAAATTTTTAGAGATTCGTTCAAAAAGCGTCAAATAGAAAATATATTAAAAACTTATTTTGTAATTTTTAACTATCAAAGAATTATGCATTATAGTTTGTTTAATTATTAACATACCTATAGTATATTATTTTTCCTTATATCTATTCAAAGTTATTCAATTTTAAATAGAATGTGTGAATACATTTATCGATGAACAAAAAAGGTTCGACGAAACAAAACGAAAAACAAAATAAAAACAAAATAAATTTCTTTCCATAACTTTTCATTAAAAATTACTTTTATACATATTAATGAACAATTCAAACATTCTCATTTTAATATTGCACTTTATATCTGCATTGTATAAAAAAAATAGATCGAAGAAACGGAATTATAAGTATAGTTATATAAGTATAGATATATTATTGATCTTCATTTATAATAAATCCATCGTATTAAATACGATGGATATTTTAACCGGTGGAATTGAGAAATAGTCGTCCAAAGTGGCTTTTCAACTTCTCTCCGAGGAATACGGAGAAAATACACGACGAGACATGAAATTCGACGAACAAAAGCGTGGAAAAAGAGGAAGATAGAAGAGGCTAAAAGGGTTCCTCGCTATTTTACTTACAAGAGGACCACCGACGAAGAATTGAAATTGATCAGGAGAAAAGAGGAGTATAATAACGAGAGAAGGACGTTACGATGAAACGTCTGTCGCGAAAACGACGACGACAGCCACTCGTTCTTTCATTTTGTATTGGAACTTTCAAAAGAAAAATAGAGAAAGAAAACACGTTTGGAATATAGTTAACGTTAAACGTTTCCTCTCACGCAACTCCATCTGCAAATGTTGAAAACCATCAGGTACGTATAAGTAACCTATAAAAAGGACTTCTTATATCGATCAGTGTTCGCATTAAGATATTTATTACAAAACCATGGGTTCTACATATTCTTGTTTCATTTTTCATAGGAAAATGAGATAATCATGTATGTAGCACGCTAAACTAATTCCATTTAATTCCATGACTTTTCCGCTAATATGACTGTCAACGAGTTACTGAATATTTCAATATACATATACACGTAATATAAAAAGACTGATATATAGATGTAAATCTATTTACATTTCATTTGAATTGATTTTTTTTATAAATCATTATCAATTTATTTTCAGAAATTTTAAAAATTCCAATGAGATGACGATATTTAAAATTTTTCAAAAAGAAGATTGCGTTTTGAAGGCTTCGAACAAAATTGAATTAATGTTAAAAAAGATAGAAAAAGGAAGAGCATAAAAAAGATAAAGAGAGAGAAAGAAAGAAAGAGAAAGAGAAAGAGGGAAAGAGTTTTTGAACAAAATTCGGTTTATAAAGCGAAGCAAGTAAAATCTCGCGAAACATCGTTTATATTTTCGTTCTGAACATGAAATTAGCAAGACACGTATTTCGCATGAAGGCCAAAGAGCCCCTCGAAGGAATATTATTACGACGTAAAACGAAAGTTGGCTCTTTCAAAAATTGGCCTGATGTAAAACATTGTAAGACGTTTGACGGATGGCACGCAACGTGTCTCACGGCCGTTCTTCTCCTTCCTTCCTTCCTTTCTTTCTTTCTCTCTTTCTTTGAGCTCTGCGTTCAGTTCGATCCGTGGGCGCGCGAACAAGCCCGCGGATACCTTCGACGGAGTGAGAAAATATCACTGCGGGTATCGGCTTAATGGCCGCCGCCATTATCCTTATTTATCGCCGCGCTGAGTTCCGTACATTAAGTATAAATAATCTTAGGTAATTGCGGGAGCGAGCGAACGTGCGCGCGCACGCACGCATGCACGCATCCACATATCAAAGAGAAACATTCAACGATTTCTGGGCGTCGTTTTTAACTGACCGGTCGACTACCGACGACGAGCCTGAGTATTTGAACGTTTTCATCTTTCTTTATACAATATTTTGTTAGCTCTTGGGAAAAATCCTCCCTTCCTTCCTCTCTCTCTCTCTCTTCCACTCTTTCTTTACTATTTTTATTTGATTTCTATCGAATTAATATCTAATATAATTAGTAAATTTTAATAAAAAAATATTATTTTGATTTAGATATATCTTTATAAGTAAAGTTTATTATGATAAAATGATATCTACATATTAATCATATTATAACTCAGTATAAATAAGATATTTTATTTATAGCATTTTACATTATTATTTATATATAAATAAATGACGTTTTATTGCAATAAACTTTTTATTTTTATGCTATATATCATAAACTCAACTTTTTAATAAAATATTATGGAAACTATGGTTACAATATTTTCCGTATACAGATTATTAATTTAGTATATTATATTAGGATTATTTATTTACTTATCAATAATTTTCTCTTGATTTCTCATCTTTATCATTTAGTTTTCTCGACGTATTAATTTTTTTCGAATTATCAGTTTGATAAATATGAAAAGTTTGTAGATATGTTTGTAGATATGTACAATTTACAAACGAAAATCGATAATGGTATATTTTTCTATTTTCTACTAGTATCCACGAAACGATCACCGAACGATCCGCAGCATCTTCCGATGCATGCATTATGTATCTGTCACGATCGTTTCTCGCATCGTTTCTCTAGCAACCAACAGAATTTCCCTTGTGTCTGACCTCTACTCGCTTTGAGACGTTCCCTGCAACGAGGAAAGATATCGATAAATCCTATCGAAAGGAATCTTTCCCTTTTTTTTCATTTTTATCGTTTTAGGATAAAAACTGTGCTAGCTATGTTTCTGTTGATATTTCAACAAACAAAAAACCAAAAAAAAATATTTAATTAATAACATTAAATAAAAAATTAAAATAAAATGACGGATAATAAATATTAATATTTATTTAGATATTTATTTAGATATCTCAATGATTGAAATAAAAAGAAAAATTAATGAACTGATTTAATGTGAATAAACATAAAATAGTATGTAATAGATACTAATATTTATTTAAATACTTCAATGATTAGAAAATAGAAAGTAAAATTAATGAATTAATTTAACGTGAATAAAAATAAAATATCGTGTACTTAATAGACAGCAATATTTATTTATGTACTTAACTGATATTTATGTTCAGATATTTCAACGATTGTAAAATAAAGAAAAGAACTATTATCCACTAATAATGTGGATAAATAAAAAATTAAAAAATAAGAAATAAAATATAAAATAAAAATAAAATGGAGCCTAGTAGGTAAGTACACAAGTACGATAAAATAGAGAAAATGAAGAGGAAAGCCTCGTAAGAGGAACGTTAGAAGCAAACCGGATGAATTTATGGCGAACCGGGCATTTGTTTAACTTAATTGCATACTACCGTACGAGATATACGCTCCGTTTTCTCCTCACGTTGGAACACGTGGCCCGAGGATAGAGTTATTACCTAGACGAGACTTTTAGAGTGCGTCCCCCCTTTTCATCCTCTCGCCACGCCCTTACAGTGTATGGCCTTTATTAGTAATGCCGACTATTAAGCCTTTTTTCGATTTCCCATGTTCGAATCGATCGAATTAATAGCAGTCGTAAGATTCAGTCTTGGTTCATATCGACATTGATCGATGATTTTATACGAAATAGTAATGTCAATGGTATTTTTATAGTTTCTTTTTAATTTTTGTATTCATTCGATAGTCGAAAAAATTCATTGATTAAATAATAATATAATTATTAAAATAATAGAAAGATAGATATATTAATATTTTTACATAATTAATCAATAATTTATTGTAATTATTTTATGTCATCTTATAATAATCTTTAAGATTCAAATATTTCTTTTCATTCATCTTTTTCTTATTCTTTTTATATTTCTTTCTTCTCCGTTACAAATGATTCACGACAAAAAAGGAATAAATAAAAATATCTGTGATAAATGTTAAAGAATAATAGAATGCCATCAAGAAGTTTCACAGAGCAAACTTTTCGATCGTTGTAGAGGAGTTGACATATTCATTTGCAAACGGTACCTACAGGTCCATCACTACTTCACGAAAAGAAGAAAATTAGATACTCGTGAAGAGCCCATTGAAAATTTGTTTGCATTCATGTAGGACCGGCAGGTGACGACTTTCGTGATCTTTGATATATAACTTCTGACTATATATATATATATATATATATATATATATATATATATATATATATTTCTCTTTTTCTCTCTTTTTCTCTTATTCCAGCTCCTTAGATGAATTTTGCTGACTGAGATCCCAAAAGTGGCAAAGGTCAACCTGCGAATTTCCACACGGTTGATTCCATTGTATATCGATTGGCTTCCTCCTCTTAGTTTGTCTCTTTCTCTCTCTTTCTCTACACATATATATACATTAATATACATTTATATCTACTCTCTTCGTTTTTACCGCCGGCTGCTTTGTGCCTTTCCGATACAACCTATGGTCGAGCAGTATGGATTTCAGGGTACCCATTGTCGTCTTTAAGAATCCATTTTACAACAGGCAAGAGAAGGAAAGAACGTGCTGCCGAGTGCACGCTCCATTGTCGCAGTCAATCTTTGCCTCGTTAGGTGCTTATTTTCGCACTTATTTACTTGCTGGTACAAAAGAATTTCTTTCTCTCTCTTTCTCTTTTCGAGGACCAGCCATAGAAGAAGAAAAAGATAAAGAAGAAGCACGCGTGTACCCGCGCTGAATCCCATCGAGGATTTGTCTTCTTTGTAAAAGAAGAAAGTAAAGGCGGTACGCGACGTCCTGCGGAGCAGTGAAGAGGACAGCAGATCTGTAAAAAGAGTAGAACGAAGAAGAAATGAGGAGGAGAAGGATCGACGAGTGATTTCCTTCGAGAAGAACGCGTTCCACGAAAGACGAGAGCGACGAAAAGAGCCACAAGCGGCACTTTTTTCCACCATTCTCATGCATGAGTTATACTTCTTCCGACACGAGTATTCCAAAATCACGTGACACGACACATGACCAATTTTTTCTTTTTAAGATATGTTTTCTAATTGACGACAACGTCGTTCTTTCAACATCGATCTTAAATGTTAAATTAAAAAGTAGGTATGAAAGTACGTTGATATATGTACGATAAAATTCAACTTAATGAAAAATTAAAAAAAGAAATTCTAATCGGAAAGTTTTCTTAAATAATATTCATTTAAGAAGACTATAAATATATTAAGAGGTTTTTGTCTCTTTCGATGAATTCCATTAGGCTTTTTAGATTTACGTTTCTCTATAATTTATATACATCCTGTATACCAAGTAGATAAGTAGATATATGAAGACTATGTAAAGTAGATAATAAATGTGAATGACGCATTATTAACAATACCGTTGAATTTCGAATCAAAAAATTATGAGAGATCAATGTATAAGATTAAATGAAATCTTACAAAATTTGTACGTATTGATTAAAGGCATAAAAGAGAGAAAGAGAAAGAGAGAGAGATAGAGAGAGAGAGAGAGAGAGAGAGAGAGAGAGAGAGAGATTGTCATCTTCGATAAGGATGAAATGAGAGATATGGTGTGAAAGAATCGTCGTTCTGATGAAAGAAGAGCAGAGAGGGTAAAGTAGGGTGGGCTGGGGTGGTGGGGATGAGAGTAGGTAGAGAAAAAGATGAGACGCCAAGATAAACGTGCTAATATACGTACGGACCATAAACAATCATCATAAATATTTTGGTCGACACATTAGCCGGCTCGCCTGCCAACATCGGTGCCCCCTTTGCAATGCCCTCATCTTTAATCACGCAGAGAGAAGGGAAACAGGATTTCGGCTCCTGCAGCTAACACGACTCTAAATCATTTCTTTTCTCTTTCTTTCTTTCTCGCTCTCTCTCTCTCTCTCTCTCTCTCTCTTTTTCTCTCTCTCTCTCTCTCTCTCTCTTTCTTTTTTACTTTTTTTAATAAATGAGTCAACGTTCACCTCAGCTATTTAACTTCCTAAACGAGCTGCTAGTTCGATATATCTTCATTCGACGTATATCTTCGATCTCCGTTCAATTTCAATGTAATTTTCCTAAATACTTTTTCGTTCTACGAAATTCGATTCTTTCTTGTCATTATTTAGCTTATATATAATATTTTAAATTTATACTTGATATAATTACAATACTAGAAGAATGTGTTAAAAAGGCTTAGTGATTTAATGGATGAATGTAAAAATAGCTTCGATTCGTTTATAGTATTTTATTCTGTTATTTTATACTAACAAGCAGGAAGTGATTTTCGTGATGTTCGAAGATATTATTCCTGACTTTCTCTTTATGTTTATTGAAATATACACCGATGTGAATCACGATATAAACATATATATATATATATATATATATATATATATATATATATATATAGGTATACATATACAATATATTTACTGACGTATTTACTTGAAAATAGGAGAGACCAAAGACGGGAATCGAATTTTACGCGTCGCGTCGTGCTAGTACTGTAATCGATGCGCTTCATTCGATACCAAAATAAATCCACAACGAAAATGCTTCTCTAAATCGAACCGTCGACTTTTAGTCTTTTCGTTGGTTAGACGCAAATTTTATCGTCTTTACCTTACTGCCTCTTTCTCTTTCTCTTTCTTTTTTTCTCGTTTTGTAACGGATGACATTTAAATTAAAATAATTTTCGTTTTAAGACGAAAATGAGATGCGACAATTAGCGTAAAAATGAAAGGTCTCGGTTTACGATGAACGTGGCCTCGTAAGTTATCGTATTTTGTTAAGATACAAGGCCAAGTATGCTGATATATTGTTTTTCTTAAAAAAAAAAAATAAAAAATAAAAAGATATCAATGTTTTCATCCGTTTGTATCAATCGAAGAAAACATTTTTTTTCGTGTATGTAGGTATGTACGTAGCAATAAAAAAAAACATTAAGAGAGAATGAAAAAGACAGAAAGAAAAAATCAGAGAGACAGACAGAGAGAGAGAGAGAGAGAGAGAGAGAGAGAGAGAGAGAACTCGTATATAAAACATTTTTGTATTATATATGTTTCAAGTTTGAATTATTATCACTATTAAGCGTCCTTGTTGTTTCTTCCGCAAGGATCTCAGCGGGCTCGAAGAAGCGAGGCGCTAATGATATTGAAATGGATGCGAGTTATGTGTGTGTCGGCCATTTCGGTTCCCCCTTTCGATGTTCTCTTCACGTGGTCCCGAACCACGCATGGGGATCTTCGGAGTTAAGTTACCTTGTTAGTTCTGGCTGCCTCCATTGCCGAGTGCCCCCTGGCCAGCCTATGGAATTGCTCTCTATTGTAAATAACGGCTCCAAATACAAGCACCTTCGGAATTGCTTTCCTGTATCGGCTGACCGCAAAAGGGTCAGTCTCGAAAGGTTAATTTAATACCATATCGACGTCCCGCCGAACTTAACGTCGCTGAACAACCAAGCTCGAGTTTGCTATCGCAATAACCACGAATATCAGCTGACTTATTTTTCTCTATATCTATATATATATATATATATATATATATATATATATACATATATGTATATTTGTTTATTTCTACATACTTTAACAAATTTTTGCAAATTATTCATATAAACACGAAAATTATTCATATAAATGAGCCTTCTCTTCATCTTTATCTTTTTTTTTCTATAAAATGATTGATCACAAAATTATTTTCTCATAGCTATATTCAGTTGCTAAATTAATAAAGGTCAATATTACATGGAAACTGATATGGGTAATAAATATTCTACTTTGTTGTGTTTTTATTTGCTCGTATTTAAATCATTATTGATTTTCTCAATATTCAAATATCCAAGAATACTTAAATCATTTTTGATAGAATACTTTTTGATTGAAACATCTGTTATTTTTCGTTACTTGATTATTATTCGTATATATTTCATTCTAATTATTAAAAATTTCTTTACAATAGAAAAGCCGAAATATACTATCAAAATAAATCTTATTTTTAGGAAAGGACGAACTAAACAAATGTAATCAGGTTTTTCTATTGGTTTATTTGTGTTTAGAAAAGAAAGTAAAAAAATCGGAAGCTAAGTCTCCAGATACGCGTGCGTGCCTATTATGAGACTTCACCCACCACGGCCGAAGGGGTACATAATTCAAAAGTTCGTAGCTCATTAAAGTAGCAACTCGGTACACGGTATCTCTACTTCGAAAGGAACCAAAAGGGGAAGAAGGATTAAGGCGTGCTGCTTGGTAAGCGGAGAATCGCATCACGACCACCACCGTTCAAATTTGTGGCCACTAAAATCGTTGGTTTTATGGCACGAAATTTACAGCTTTTTCACGCTAAAGTAACAAAGTAACCGTCGTCATCGAGACTCTACTGCGAAATCTTCGTCTCTGTTTTTCTCCCCATTTGTCTCTCTCTCTCTCTCTCTCTCTCTCTCTCTCTCTCTGTCTCTGTCTCTCTCTCACTTTCTTTCTATATATCTATCTCTTGCACGCGTGCACACATATCGAGGTCATTTTATTTCGCGATATTTTATCATCGACAATATCGATCCTCGTTAAGAGCTACCAAGAGTGCTCTTTTTAAAATCATCGATTCTGCTTTAGATTTCAACGACTATGACGTTTTTCGTATATATCTAATATGTAGATGTGTAGATACTTTTACATACATATATGTAGAAGAGAGAAATAAATTGTCGATCGTAATTCGAAGTGGAAGTCGATTCTCGGGAAAACGCAATTACTCGATAATCGTCAAACGTATCATTTCCATAATTTCCATTTAATATGAATGCGAGAACTCGTTGGTGGGACGAGTTTTACATTTCGAACGATTTTCGGTGTTCCCATCGTGTGCCATTCAGTTCGATAATTCGCACGCGCCGCAAACATAAATCATGTGTGGCTGGAAGGAAGAGAATGGTGGTGGTGGGAGATGGAAACAAGTCCGGCTAATGTTTTTATAATGACTCGCGATCATTCGCATGCAGTCGTCTCCTGAGCTTTTTTCTTTTTCTGTTTTATCTTATCATGTTTATGATTTACATGATTATTAAATCACTCTATATATATACGTATGTATTTATAAGTAGATTATGAACAATTGAAGAATTTATTTATCCATTTTACCGTTTCAATTTACAAAAAAATTTTACCTACCTACTATAAGTATATATTATATATGTAAATATATTTATAATACTTATATATGTAAAAGTATTGGTATTTCGAAACAGGAAGCATACGATCGAAAGCGATTTTCTCTTCGGGCTTCTCTCGATCAACCCTCCGGCACTCGGTCCAAAAACCTCGAGAGCGGACTATTCGTCATGCTTAAGTATACTAATGCAAGCATAACGTATTAATAAACCAGTCGCTCGGACCACCGTCATAAATTCCACCAGAGCTCGCGCCCGCATCTTATATTTCTCTTCATTTATATATTTGTGTGTGTATTATATGGATTCATTTATATATATATATATATATATATATATATATATATATATATATACATGTATTCATATACATTTACATATAAATATATACTATCATCCACATACTTATGCTAATGATAAGCAAGAAGAGAAAGGTGTAAGCCTTTTCCCACCTGCTAACCTCCTATGGTGTTTACCAAAAACGTTTCCTACTTCTTCATCTCCTCTTCTTTCTCCTCCTCCTTTTCCTTCTCCTCTATATCCTCATTCTTCCTCTAACAGAGTACATCGAATGACCGCTTCTTTTCCTGACATTACAAAAGCACCTTTACTTTTCGACACTATCGTGATATCTTTTCTCTTTTCCCCTCTCTTTCTCTCTTTCGGAAGTCTTAATTTCCAATTTGTAAAATGGATGTATTAACGTGCTTGCCTTCAAGCCTCTTCGTAACTTTGATTTTTCCTACAAGACTAGTAAAGAAATTATCTGATAATCTTTTCGTACCATTTCCTTAGGTATAAGATACTTTTTATTGTATTTTATCGAGTTTATATATATATATATATATATATATATATATATATATATATATGTATATAATTTATGTACATCATTATATATAATATATTATGATTTTCAAAGTCATTGATCTTACGATAACAAATGATTTAAAATTTAGAATTTTCTGTACAGACAGAAAGTAATTATAATGTTGTTCGATGAACTCTTTTTTTTAACATAATTCATTTTCTCGATAGAGATTAATTAACTATAAAGATTGTTTTTTTTTATATAACAGAAAGAAATATTTCCTGGGAAAATTTTGTCGCTAGAATTAAATTACAATCCAACTAATAATTATAGAATGTAATATTGAATGTATTGATAAATAACAGTCTTCAGAAAAACAAAAAGTCTCCCTATAAATTATTATTATTTCCTGTAGACATTTATACGATCAAAAGTAAAAAAGAAGGAAATAGATATCAACGAGATAACCAACACAATTTCTCGATTCACGATGGTTTACACGTTACGTGGCATCGTGGAATTCGCGTTACGGCACTGTGACGTGGCCCGCGCCATACAGAAGTGATAATTTCGTGATTGAATATATCGAAAGGGGCCCCATGCTGAGCCGAACTCGTCCAAGACGTCTGTTCGTAGTGTACAAGATGAAACTCGCACAGTGCTCTGTAGTTACACACACATACATGTGCAAGTACCTACTATAAACGCACAAAGCGAAACTCAAGAATCGAGATATATCCCGGTCCAGTCGCAGCCGCCGTGTGCTAAAGCATACATACATTATAACACCATTAAAATACCCCGAACGAAAGACCGTGTGACCCGAACCCTTATTTTACGTCCTGGTCGTCGTGTCAACGTGCCGCATATCGTTAAGCCGCCATAGTTTTTACCGGCTACAAACGAAAACTTCTTTATTTTCTTAACTCTCCCCTTTTGCTGTGCCTTTTAAGAATTTGTAAATACGGTAGAAATTTCATCATCCGAATTGTAATAATAAGTGACCGATAAATACCTAACCGAATAAATATACTTGGTTTTCTTTGAAACAATGTGTTAATAAAAATATATAATTGAAAAGTTCATACGAAGTTTAATTAAAAGATATATGGATTATTATGCAATGTATGATAATTTATTGCAATATAATAAGTGATTTACATAATAAACAATTATTATAAAATTGTGCAATAAATTGTCGTCTATTTTTTATGATCGTTATTAATAATTTTATAGCTAATTTTCAAACACTCAATATACCTTGTCATTGGAATTAATATTTATAGAATTCATATTTTATTGTATCTGATCCAAAATCATTATCGAAAGACGCTGACCTTTATGGTCAACAGTTATGGCTAATTAATTAAAAAGCTGTCGTTAATTCTAAACGACCGAGAGAGTAAGTAGATGTATTCTCTTAGAATTTAAAGAGACTCTTACAACCATTGAAAAACAAGCATGAGCCACGATCGTTCGTCGAATAACGATCCACCTCTAATTCAGCAATTAGAAAGCGAAGTCGCGACCCGCCCATCAACTTCTTTCGTAGTTATGAGAATAGGAAATTTAAAGAACAAAAAGTAAAAGTAAAGAAAAGAGAAAAAAAACAATTTATTATTGCAGGAAGAAGTCTTACGCGTACTAAATGAAATTGAAAGGAAATAAAATTGACGTTTAGAACAAAAAAATGAAAATTAGAAAACTATAAATATTTTATCGTTTCTAAAAAAGAAAATAAAATTTAAATAATTACAAAATGTTATATTCATTGAATGATTATAAAATTTTATATTTATACCATTAATAGTAAAAGATATTATTATTATACTTGTAAAAGATATCATTAAAAAATCAATAGAAACATTAAAAAAATAGTAGAACACATCTCAGAAACTAATAAGAAAAAAAATTAAAAATTAAAAATTTGTATTATTAATATTAGTTAAAAATGATAGAAAACTAAGACTATAAATTTTAGTCTATATTTCTTATATTTTTGAAGTAAAATTACATTCAGTGATAGCTTTTAAGGACCAAAACTATGATTTTAATAATACATAAATTCCATGTAGCATCGATATTATCTACCTATATATAATATTATCAATGATCATCCCGTTAGTATACTTATTTAAAATATTAAAAAGAACAAGAGAAAAAGAAAGAAAGAGAAAGCAAGAGAGAGAGAGAGAGAGAGAGAGAGAGAGAACGAAGACATAATTCTTAGTTCGGAATGAAACGAGGAAAGAAGAGAATGAGAAGAATCAGAAGGAGGAGGAGGAGTAAGAGGATGAGGAGGATGAGGAGGAGCAGGTCGAGAGTCCATGGCAGGCACGAATGGCTTCTTTTATTGCCTTCGGAGAGGTGTCATTAGATTTCTCTTAGAACATAATATCTCATATCGCGCGGTTGTACTAACCATATACTCTCTCCCTCTTTCTCTTTCTCTCTGTCTTTCATGCGTCCCATACACAAGGTGATAACTATCACTGGCGATATATCATGTAAACAAACAGCTTATGCCGAGTGAACTTTGAGAGAAGGATGGGATACATTGGTAGGGAGAGGACCTGGTAGGAAAGGGAGGTGGGTGGAGAGCAACGATAAATACGTTCTTTTTTGAGTGCAGCCCTGGCCACACGCTTTCGACCGGTGGCAAACCGCCAGCCCCTTATTCACTCTACCCTACACCATCAACGAGATGCAGAAGAAACTGAAAGGGGGAGGTAGAAGTTGAACACGGTACACGTTCTGCCTATCATGGAATTTCGATGGTGGGCAACGACCGAGGCCGAAACAGAGAGAGAAAGAGAAAAAGAAAGAGAAAGAGAGAGAGAGAGTGAGAAAGAGAAAGATATAGGGACATCCATCGCTGCCGCGGGGGGTCTACGGAGTAATTGTCTGCCAGACGGCGGCCAATACGAAAGTTGCTTGCCTCAAGATTAACGCCAAACCAAATTCTTGTCAGTGACTCTCATTAATTCGACGTTCCTTTTCTCTCTCTCTCTCTCTCTCTCTTTCTCTCTATTTCTCTCTCTTGCTAACGTCATACATCTGTTGCCGGAATTGAATTAAAAAGAAAGATAAAAGAAAAAGGTGAGAGTATTAATAGCATTAATTTATTTCGACAATAAACAACTATAACGTTGAGGCAATGATGATCATCAACTGACGATCTAAGAAGAATAACTATAAAATGATGAATGATACAATTCATTTCGAAAAGCTATAGGTATCCATGTTTATTAAAAAATAACTCTTTGGAATCTTTAATTGTCGCCTCTGTGGATCTACCATCGAACTACCGGCATGCTCGAGCACCTAACATCGATTATCGTGTTAACGGATACTAATTATCCCCACACGTGGCGCGAGCGAGCAAGTCCCTCGGCAGAAGTTCACATTAATCTAAATTCAAGCAAGTGGCCGTTTTTATCGTCACCACCGTCGCCACCGCGTTTGCTCCGCGTTGGTTCTTTACTGACCGCTAAGCAAATATCTCCGTGGTTCTCATCTTGTTAACGATACATTTTCATTAATATTAGACATTTATCTATGAGTTAATTAAATCTATCAAAATTAATAATTGCATAGTTACGTCTTTGAATCTATTTCTTCTTAGAAAACAATCTATCAAGAGAATTAGTATCTTAAACATATAAAACAATCTAAACAAAGAATAAGATAAAATCTTTGTGATGATTTTTGAAAATTCTATAAAATGATAAATCTATCAATATAGCTTATCTACTTCAAAAACATGCTTCAACATAGAGAAAGAGTATGAAGAAGAAGAAAAGAAAACGATGGACAGACTGAGCACCAATGAAACAAGGTGCTCGCCGAGAATCTCGCATCGGCGATTTAATGCGGACAAATAATATTGTAAGGTCCTGCTAACACTACGAAAGATTACCATAAGACATGCGTGTCTGGACCTTCTCTCTCTCTCTCTCTCTCTCTCTCTCTCTCTCTCTCTCGCGCGCGCGCTCTTGCTCTCGCTCTCGCTCGTAAGATCCAACTAACTTCCAGAGGCCTTATAACGTACGTCGAGGGCCCCGATATTTATGCATTTATGTATTCACGCGCGCAACGGTGACTCGATGCCCCCACTGAGTATTGGTATTTATGTATTTTACGATATCCCAACGTGCTCATAGTCCTATACGTACATCCTGAACGTACATTGCTCGCACGTATATGTAGGTATACATAGAAAGTTTACAACCAAAGCAAAAGAGAGAGAGAGAGAGAGAGAAAGCCAAAGGAACAGAGCCCATGGAACGTCGCGCGGAGCTCACCAGCCCACAATTAAGCCGCCATTATACGCCATAACCAATGCGTAAAAACTTATTACTCAAGATTTATGAAATCCGCCTTGTATTAACGAGGCTGATTTTTATGGTCAGCATCCCGTGGATATTCGACCGTCGAACCTCTCTCTCTTTCTTTCTCTCTCTCTCTTCTTTCTTTCTTTCTTTCTTTCTTTCTTATTTGCAATCTCTCTCTCTCTCTCTCTCTCTCTCTCTCTCGCTTTCTCTCTCTCTCTCTCTCCGTCTCACGTTTCTTCTTTTTTTTGGCTTCATTTTCTCTCTTTCTTCTTCTTTCTATTTTTTTTCTCTGCTTTACCTTTCTCTCTCTCTCTCTCTCTCTCTCTCTCTCTATCTCTTTCTCTCTCTTAGCACTCTTTCTTATTTACCTTAATCTCCCAAAGCATTTATTTTGCCGATAAAATAGGGTGTAAAAGCACGGCGCTACGTTTTTATTTCCGCACCCGTAACCGCTACCCTCGAGAACGCTTTATAATTATGCGTAGCTCGTTTTCAAGGGCCTTAAACTGTACCTTAAGCCGTGGGACATTCCCATTCTCGAGTTTGGAAGTCGTTCGATGGTGATCATTGTGCCACCTGCACCTCCCATAGTTCTCCGCCTTCTTCGTTTACTCTTTCTCCTCGTTCTACGTTATTACTGATATTGGAAAATTAAGTGGCATTATCGAGTAATAATTTAACGCCTTTGTAGTTTGTTTTACGTATAAGATACTTACACATGTAGGTATACATTTTAAACACATTTAATAAATTTCCAAGTTTTAAGAATATTTTTCTTTTTAATGATATAACATCTAAAAAAATATATTTCTTTTATTTAACACTATTAAAGTTCTCGATGGAAATAATTAGTTGTCTGGAAGAAGAGATATGTTTAGTACATTGCGAAATGTAAATTTTCACTTTACGAATGAGAGATCGGAATTAATTAATTTGTAAATCATTAGATATATTTTTGGGAAATGTGAGTAGGATATCTTTCCACACATATGAACGATTTTTCTCGATCTTAATTAAATCTTAATTTATGACAATAAAATAATTAAATATACATAGAAAATAGATTTATATTGAAATTTATGTACAATTAAATAATAGATTTTAATTGAAATTACAGATTACGTAATCCTGTTTCTCTTCATCTTCTCAGAAAAGATTTTACAAATCATTTTTTATCGTCAATGTCGAGGACGATTTAGTTGAGATAATCCTTTCGAAAAAAATAAAGAAAATTCTAAGGGAGAAAAGGTATAGGGACTATTTTAAGGATACATTTGGTATCAACGTACACCAATGGTGTTGCTTGTAAAGCAATGATCGATAGTTAACGAATGTCATTCTCGTCACGTGTCGTGGGTCGAAAGGGATGGACGTCCACGCCTTCGACGGATCGTAAATCGTCGTAAATCAATCAGTTGGTAGAAACCGCAGAGACAATGCCGAGAGATTACAAGGAATAATCCCCTGTGTCGGCTCTATTCGATAGGTTCGCACCCTTTGAAAACGGTATACAGAGTTACAATGAACAAGGAGATTAGCAGTACTAATCGATGTTAAAGGAATTGGATTAGTGGCTTTCGTTTAAGCCAATTTGTAGGGTCTATCTAGAGACTGCATGGAGAGTTGAATAAACAGTAAAAGGAAACTTATTCATAAAGACTCGAAATAATAGAAGAATTATGTCCCTCGTTTATTATTATATACAATTATCAGTATTATAGATATTAAATAATAATTCTACGTGTAATAGGTTTTATCAGGTATTAATTAATAATAACAGGTATAATAGGTATTAGCAGCTGTTAATTAACATTACATATTATATTATACTAGATAGGTCTTATTTTTTATCAGAGACTACTAGTCTAATCTTCATCTACATACAATATTCTTAAGTTCTTAGAATTTAATAATTATTTATTTATTTATTAATTTATCTTTTTCCATCAAAATATTCACTTTGAAACTTCCAGGATTCGTTTGAAACGAATGATCCTGACGAAATAGTTAAAGGTAAATACTCGTGTTCTCCAAAATGGCGAGGACAACCGTAATCCTTCTCAAACGATTCGGCAATCAACGAAAGACGCGATCTTAGCAGGCAGGAATCGATCTCGGTGTGTTAACTCGATCCAATCGAAAAACCGGTTCGGACCAGCTGGCGTACGCCAAGACGACCTCGTCGGAGTTGCGGCACTTGGGCTAATTGAACCGGTCGGAGATTAGTCGGCCCGTATGCACGACCTCTAAATATTTTGGCTTTAACGACGAATAAATCACCATGATCTTTGTAAGCACAAGCAGGACTCGAATTTGTAGATATGAATAAATTGTAGAACTTAGTCAGGATTCTGCTACGCTTATAACATTTACAATATAGGTACCATGAGTTTTATCCTATCTTCAAAGCTTTTGTTGAGAGGAGGAAGCAAAAAAAGTAGCATACTATTAACTGTTACTATAATTCATTAGGATATATGTAGATATTCGTACGCATAAGTAGATACATACTTACATATGCATACATGTAAATGTATAGCCATACATATGTGTACCTATATATATGAGCGAATGACAGTAATTCTTCGAGGATAATCGACTTCTATTAGAGATCTATTAACTATCGATTATTAGTATCATGATTTTCTTTTATTTTTTCTCATATTTTGTATTTTTATACAAATTCGACCCTTTTCATTCGAACCCGGAAAAGTTTTATCTTGTTCATAAAAGCAAGAATAATGTTTAACAAATTAGGCTTAAGGAGAGGTAAGTATAGAGAAAGGTAGAATGTAAAAAAGAGAGAGAGAGAGAGAGAGAGAGAGACCATGGCAAAAAAAGAAACGACAACGAGTCAATTAAGAGCTTTCCAAGTTAAGCATACGTTCAGCTAATAATTATCGTTAGGCGAGGATCGTGCTCCGCCTAAATTGCGAGCAGCCAATTAAATTGCATTTAAAATTAATTACTAGATCGTTCAAAGATAAATCGATGGCCCAGTCGAGGATCGGTGACGAGGGACCACGATGGGTCTCTCTATCTTTCTCTTTGTCTTTCTCTTCCTTCTCGTATTTCATACTATCTCTTTTAGAATCATTTCTTCTTCTTCTGTTTTCTTTTTTGGTAGACTGACATTTATTACAATCGTCAAGAAATATCAACAAGGATCAACAGTTTTTATTACAATTATTTATTCATGACTGATTATGATTGATTCATAACTGGTTAAATTCGAAAGATTTATAATTAATTAATTTGTTCTTGGAAAAAGTTTGATCAGATAATAACAGATATCTTAGGCAACAATTTTCAATATAAACTAAAATAGAAAATATAATATATACATAGGTACATATATATGTATATATATATATATATATATATATATATATATACACATAACATATAAAAAGATATACATAACATGTAAAATATTTTACGCAAACCATTCAACAATTCAAAAGATAATCGATTACACGTAAAACGAGCCATTCACAAATCTCATTTCTTAGTTTGGTCCAAACATTCAGGAGGATGTTGGAATTAAAGTCCACGTTCAAAGTAAACGCCCGAAGTATTCGTGGCACGATAGGTGAGCGAGAATAAGACGTTCGTGGTAAATACCAAGGTAAGTAGAATCCCGAAGTATCTTCGAAGCTATTTCGTCCGGTCGTCGTAAGTTAAATGTTACGAAACGGTCGAATACGAAGGTGAAGAAGAAAAGTCGACGTCGTCACCGAAGACGAAGAAGAAGAAGAAGAAGAAGAAGAAGAAGAAAAGAAGAAAGAAGGCGGAGGAGGTAGAGGTGGAGGAGGAAATGGTGAAGAAAGAGGAAGAAGTTCAGAAGAAGAAGAAGAGAAAGAAGAAGAAGAATAAGAAGTAGAAGACGAGAGAAGGAGAAGGTTCGCATCTCTCGCGCCTGCCGATAGTCGACAATTCTCACCACGTTTCTGAGTTCGCAAAAAAGTCCTCTTGTCCTCGCGGAATTCCACGCAAACGCGAGAGAAGATTTCCTCTGGCTTGGAGAACGAACAAGCGATAGTGAGGGAGAGAGAAAGAGAGAGGGAGAGAGAGAGAGAGAGAGAGAGAGAGAGAGAGAGAGAAAGAAAGAAAAGGAAAGAGAATGGGCCACGTTCGTCCTCTCTCGATTCCAAGTTTCGACTCACCGACCTTCTCCTTTTTTATCCTTTTTCGTCTCCTTTTTACCTCACGTGGCGAGGATTCCGCGGCACTTTGCTCTGCTTCGTATATCCTTTCCTTTTCTAACTCCCGTCCTTACATCGCCGTCGTGTTCGCATTAAAAATGTATCAATCTCGCGTAGGTACAGCTCCGTGGCTGTGTTTTGCGAGAGATTGCACGAATCGAGAAAGATAGTTGCAGAGTGAGTGAGTGCGTAAGCGAGTGAGTGAATGAGAAATAGAGAGAGAGAGAGAGAGAGAGAGAAAGAGAGAGAGAGAGAGAAAGAAAGAGAGAGAGGTCCTGTCGAGGGAGAATTTGCTCAAAGGCGTCGTAAAGAATAACGCAGTATCTACGAGTTCTTCTTCGTTTAAGAAGTGCCGCGAGTATCTTCGAAGTATCTGCGTATTTCAAAGTCCCTTTAAGTTTTTCCAAGAGAGAAAGGTCTCTCACGAAGAGTGATTTATATCATCGATAAATCGTCGACGATCCAATTAGATCGAGTCACTTGTTCGTTAGATTTCTGAGTAATTGAAGAAGCTTCTTTTATAATAATTTAATGTTGCTTAATATTATATATAGTAGATAGATATATTAAAATTGTAAGAATTGTATGAATAACATAATAATAGTTGTATAAATAATTACAGAAAAATGTTAGTAAAAGTGTCAATATATCAGGTGATACATAAAGAAAAGTTTCGAAGTTAAGTGTTTTTCTTTGAAGGCCAAAGACGAAAAAGAAGGATAAACAGGTTCAGCAGTAGCATTGGTAAGAAAAATATTCACTTTCCGTCGTACGCGTCTCCTTCACGTCGTCGTCGTCGTCGTCGTCGTCGTCGTCGTCGTCGTCGTTTCAACACTCACGAGATCTTTCCGAGCGATGAATAGACGACGGCACCGTCGAATTTTACATTGCATGGGCCGGCCGATCGGTGGTCAGTGCCGAATATGGGCCCGAAGGGAGAATGGGTCCCGTCGCGAAAGGGTCTCCGTCCTCTCAGAGCGAGGCAGGAACATCACTAAAGTGTCAGCGGCATCACAATTCGCGAGGAGCAAAAGAGCGCTTGTTAGCGGGCCTCGAAACGACAAAAAAGGTAGGAGAGCGAGGCCGAGAGCGCGTTCCGTAGGTGAAATAAAAGGAAGGATCGTTCTTGGTCTCGCCCTTCCTCCACCTCCTTCACCTCCTCCTCCTCTTTCCCCTCTTCCTTCTCCTTCTCTTTCTTCACTTGGTTCACCTCTTCGGACCATCCTCTGCACGCGCGTCTCGTTGTTGAGATTCAACGGTGGTGGGGAAAGGACCACCTTAGGCTCTCCGATCGGACTCCAGAAAAGCAAGAGAAATCCTCTCGCGGTAGAACAAAAGGAGATATCTCTTCTCCTTCGTTCTCTTCGTCCTCCTCGTCCTCCTCATCCTCCTCGTTCACCTTACGAATCTCGCTCGATCGGTCCTTAGGTATACCTACCTACGCTCTCTACCTCTCCTACGTCGAATCGCAATCGGTCTTTGCCCGTCGCCGACACTGTCTCCGCTCCTGCGATGCTTCGATACAAATTACATGAAGAGGGACACGTAGAGGAGAAAGCGAAGGAGGAGAAGCCCGACGTTATTCCCGTTTCACTGAGCGTGTGCGACGAACCTAACGCAAGGAACGAGCGAACGAGGAACACGGAAAGACTGATTTTATCATCACTCGTCGTTGTTGACCGAACCGGACCCCTTTTGCACTCGTAATGCCCTACTCTTTTTTCTGCATCACAATTGCCATCGCCACTAACTCTCTGGTTCAAAAGATATTTTCGTTTAGGTACTCCCCAAAAACTCTGCCAGACTTACAGAAATATGGACGTTTCTTTTTCGCGACTTAACGAGGGACCAAAACCCTTTCGATCACCATCCTATTCCAAGTGAATAAAGGATTGTCTGAACGAGGATTGAAAGGAGAAATATTTTTTTAATGCGTCGCTCATAATACAAAATGTATTCCCAGATGACATCTTTAGAAATGTAAAAGCTTCGACAAATAATCATATTTTATCTCGATCTGAATAAAATATCTTGAAATTATTTTCAAATCATTTTAAATCAACATAAATATATCCTTACCAAGGGGATAATGAATTATAATTCAACTACTTATTCGATTTATCGCATACATATAATCTCTCCTATAAATACTTTATGCAAAGTAATTTCGACTCCTTATGATCTTTTATTCTCCTTCGAGCTTCCCTCTCGTAAGACACGAGACGAGACATAAAAGTAAACGTATAAGAGCCACGAGTCCTTTCCGCCGGATGGAAAAGCGCTGCCGGAGATAGAGCGGTTTACCATAAGAAGACAGGTGCTTGGCAGCGACTTAACTAAGTTGCAAGCATAAAAGCCGAAGGCTTCGTGCATTAGTGACGGCTGTTAGTACCGGACTGCCAGAAGGCGCAAGAAATCCCATAAACTCGCGCAAAACTGCCAGAGCAAGGATTACGAGCCGCCGTATACGCGTTCCTTTGCTTGCTGCAACGTAGACTCTTTCTCTTTCTCTCTCTCTCTCTCTCTCTCTCTCTCTCTCTCTTTATTTATTTCTTTTCTCTCCCTTTTCTTTGTATCGTTTCTCTATCGTTTATGTTTTCATGAGCCAATCGAAATCATTTTGATTCTAACGATCTAAACCGATCCGAGCGAATGCTTTTCTTCTAAATTATTCTAAATTAGAAAAAGAAAATCGTTTAAAGCGTTCAAAAGTAAAGTAAACTTAGCTATCTATTTCCATCTCTTTCTTTAGTGAAAACAAGAATTCTCGACCGGATCGTATTGCAGCTGTAGAACTTCATTTCTTAGAGCTATACCTAATGCTTTGCAACTTAGTTTGAACGTTTCCGAGACATCGATGGGATTATCTCTAAGGATGGGCAGGGTAGGAATTAACATCTTGATACATTCGCGAATGCGTCGTATCTTGGATTATCTCGGATCAAGGATCTTATTAGATTTATGCAAGAGCTCTGCTCGCTTCCTTGACGAAGTACAGGCTATTAAAGCGTCTTGTAAATGTATATAGATAGTTATTTAACGAAGTATAATAATATACAAGTTAATTTATCCGGGTCTTTGTTGGGAGATCTGAAAAAAATTTTTAGAGTGTTCACGATTATGTTAAAACGTATTCGATTGATTTTGGTTACTTTTATATATAAATAACATTATATTACTGATCTTTATTCAACTTTTTATGATTAATCTTCTCTTAAATTTCAACATTGATTAATTAAGATTTATATTGAAGTATACATTATATTAACTTCTTTAACTTATCGGAATGACCCTTTTAAACTTTGACTTGATCTTGGACCTAGAGGATACTTTAATCTCTTTATAAAAAACATACACACATACAAATACATGCAGACACGGTTTAGATAAGATAATTTAAATAACGTACCATTGAAGAGACGTCTTTTCGTTTCGAGGAAGTAAGATGAATCTTGAAATTTCTTCTTGCATCCGTTTGACCTCATTAAAACACCATCCTCCAAATTGATTTATTTCAATGAATCGATCGGAACAAGACTCGAAAAAAAACAGAAAGATAGAAAGTGAGAGAGAGAGAGAGAGAGAGAAAGAGAGAGACAGAGAGAGAGACAGAGAGAGAGACAGAGAGACAGAGATAGATAGATAGAGAGAGAGAGAGAGAGAGAGAGAGAGAGAGATAAAGACAAAGAGAGAGGTAGGTACTCGTTGCATGGCAGGATCGGGGCAAATTGGACGACATGCGAGTTCTAATCGCGGATCTGGCCAAGGCAAAAGGCGTCGCCGCTTTCGGCTTTGAGTTTGCGACGAAGAACGATAGCGAAGCTCACGCGTGAAACACGCGTGCATGCGTGTCTCTCGCTCGTTAGCACCGACCGAACATCATGGAACATGCATGATATCTCCCTTCTCTCTTTTCCTCTCTCTCTCTCTTTCCCTCTATATCTCTCTTCTTTCTCGTCTGTTTCTCACCTTCGGCATCGCTAACGAGCTATCGCGGTTGTGTTTCTCCCGAGTTTGCGTCCAATCGTCGTCTAATCCTTTTCTCTCTCTCTCTCTCTCTCTCTCTCTCTCTCTCTCTCGGAAAAAGGAAAATTGTTTTACCGTACCTAGGGAGAATTGCCATGGTCGACCATTTTTAACTCGTCACGTTGCTTGCACCGAAGCTATATATTCGTCGTTATCATTTTACAATGATAACGAATATTTTATTTTAACTTATTGCTATTTTACTATGTTAGTATCTTTGATATTGATTTTATTTCTCATGTTCATTGTAAAAGATTCACTTCAAAGTTAAGGAAACGACGTATGTAGGTAGGTACCTAACTAGGTAGATACCAAACTAATTACTATCGTGTACCTTGTAAGTCATTAGTAAGCAGCAGGTAATAATCTGCCGTAGTAAATGCTGTTTCAGCATGCCGTGAAACATGGCAATGAATATGGCTAAAGATTATTATTACATATATATTCCTTGTTATTTTTTACATAGATTATAGATTGCACAATGGATTAGAGATACGAGTTGATTATTGTCAAGATATTTCATTTTACTTGATAAATTTAATCAAGTTATTATTGAATATCTTTCTTTTTTGTCATTCTACAAGAAATATTATCATATAAATGTCTTATTTCACACATCAAACGATAAGTTCCGCATTCAAATGTTCCCACCAATTTTCATATATTATATCTTATTGAAAGTCGAACGTGTACGATTCTCGAGAAAAAAGAAGGAAAAGAAGGAAGAAAAAAAGAAAAAGAAAAAAAAGAAAAAGAAAGAGTTCAAAAATAAACAAGAAAAGTTGGAGAATATACGAACGCTCGGAGGGATAACGTGTCTCTTCTTATTCTCGATTCACAGTCGAGAATTAAGGATACAGCGGAACGCATTGGTCTCATCGCGGACGTAATGGCAGGCTAAACGGTGTCGGCGCCTTGATATGCAAAAGCAGGAATTTCCGTGGCACGAAACGAGCGGAGCGTGCGAAAGAGAGGAGAGGAGAGGTGCGAGAGAGGTCCCAGGAAGATATCTTTCTCTCTTTCTGTCTGTCTGTCCGTCTGTCTCTCTCTCTCTCTCTCTCTCTCTCTCTCTCTCTCTTTCTGACTGCTGAGAAAAAGAGATAAAGAGAGATAGAGTGAGAGAGAGAGAGAGAAGTAAGGGAGAGAGGGAGGGGTTAGTAGTTGGATCTCCAAAGGAATGCGGTGCATGTGCTATTCCCGTAATAGCGTCCGTTTACATCGGCTCTTTAACGTCCACGATTCGTACGGCATTCGTCTTCTCGACGTTCTTCGAAAGCACAAGAAAGAGAGAGAGAGAAAGAGAGAAAGATAGAGAGAGAGAGAGAGAGAGAGAGAGAGAGAGAGAAGGAGAAAGAAAGAGTATATCCTTTGATCCTTTTCCGCAGTATTCCATGGTTCGTACCATGAACATCGAAGGAAGGATCTCTTCTCCGTTAGTTTTCATCTCTCCTTCGATCGAGATCTTTCGCGGTTCTGTTCGTACAAAAGTAATTTGCGAGAGATCTCGAAAATTGTTGGTAAAAGAAGAAAAAGAAAAAAAGTGATGAAAGAAAAGAAATAAGGATAGGAAGGAACGATTACTAAATCCTAAGCACGTTCACAAAAGTCACTTTAATTATCTTGTTTCAGGCGTGACGTAAGAACGTCGCGTTTCTCGCCTTTCTCCTCTTATTCCACCTTGTTTTCTCTATCGTCTATCTTCCTCTCTCTCCCTCTCTCTCTCTCTCTCTCTCTCTTTTTCTTTCTCTTTCTTTCCTTCTTTCTCAGTTGTCCCTTTGGAAGATCGACTCTAAAGCAGGTAAGGATGCGCGAAATGAAAGGAGTAGGCAGAAAAAGATATAAGGACAAAACCGGCCTGGACTTTTCGGAATGCCGCGCTCGGAACGCATTCAAATCGTTTCGTCGCTTCGTTTTGCGTCCTCCAGCGGTGGATTGACGTTGAGGGATGACACGTTTCTCTCAGGAACAGCAGCAGTAACAGAAGCGGTAGAAACGCGTCGGAGGGCCTTCGAGTAGCTCGGCGAATCGTGGGACCAAAGGAGAGGACGGCGAACGATAAAACGGAGAAAGAAAGAGAAACGAAGACGAGAGGATGGTAGAGCAGGAGGAGGAACCAACCGAGAGAAAGAGAGAAAGAGAGAGAAAGAAAGAGAGAGATAGAGAAAGAGATAGTAAATGAAAGACTATCGGAAGAGAAAGAGAGAAGGACATTTTTGTCATGCGTTTCCGTCGCTTTCGCAAATTCGCCGGTGCGATCGTGCCGAGAATGATCACCGTTGTATCCGTGTAACCGAGCTGGATCTAAGATCCAATGGAATGCGAGTGATCCTTGCCACAGGTGGTGCGTCTGTACTGCTGCGGTTCTGTTACCACTGATGCGTTCCTTGAGAAAAAGTACGATCCCAAATTCTTACGTCGAAATCGAACGCCTTGTTTCTAAATGCCTTTATATAAAAGATATATACAAGTATATCAACGATTTAATTTGGTATTTAATTTGGTATAAGTATGAAAAACTACGAATGTTAGAAATACAAACATTATATAATTATATTTTGTATAAATAGTTAGACATTATTAACTAGAATCATGGTATAGTATAGTTAGATATAATTTAAATATAGAAAGAAAATTTCTTTATATAGGTGGTCCGCCGTTAGAATTTCTTTTCATAGCAAGCCAGTAGTAACGGCGTCATGCGGGAGCCACGAACGAGTGAAACGGTTCGGCGAGACGAAACCAAGAGAGAAAGAAAGAAAGAAAGAGAGAAAAAGAAAGAGAGAGAGAGAGAGAGAGAGAGAGAAAGAGAGAAGAAAAGAAAAGGTAAACGAAACGACGGAGTGCCGCGAGCGGAGGAATTGATGAAAGAGCGCGACTTATGCATACCGTGTAAGTGACGCGCTTGAATAATTCATTCTAATAAAATAATGCAGTCTGCGCGGGGCTCTGACCGTGCTCGCGGTTTCTCTGCTAACCGGGCAAAAACCGTCTAGAATCTCTGATGGCGAGCGCGAGCATCGGCTAACGGCCTTTTTAGAACCCGACTCTTCTAAACCCCCCTTTATCTCTCCCTCTCATTCTCTCTTTTTCTTTCTCTTTTGGTCTTTTTGATCCTTCGAATCCTCACACCGGATGTGACTGATAGGAGAATAACTACCGTTGGTTGTAAACAAAAAATGTTTTCGATCATCAAACTTATTAAAGAATTTTGAGTTGTAATTTATATAAAAACTCATTGTTTCTTTTCGAAAATGATCACAAATGAGTTTTTAGATGATAGATGTATTTAACTATATTATAAATTGAATCATTTTGTAATTATTTATCAATCGGAAAAATAGTTGGGCAAAATGGTAAAATTATAAATTCTGCTTATAAAATATTGTATTTACGACAGTATATAGTATAATGTATAGGTAATTCAGAATAAAAATTATTTGCATTCCTAAGATCGTTCGAAAGGTCAGAAGATATGGAAGAAAAAATCGAAGGAAAAAAAGAAAAAAGAAAGGCGGAACTAAAAAAAATTTACCCAAAACTCCGTTGAACTCATAACGTGCCAAGGAGAAGGAAATAAATTCAGCCGATACTTTTTGTTCTCTCTCTCTCTCTCTCTCTCTCTCTCCTCCATTTTTTTTTTGCTTTTTTTCTTTTTCTTTCCATTCTCGTCTAAAGAGGACGGAACGAGCGAACACTCTCACAACTTTTATCGTCGTTCTTAACGAAAGACGAACGTTTAGAGAGATAAAATTTTATGTCTCACGCACAACATCGGGATATCGAAACGAGCCACTCAAGGCACAGCTCTGCTTGACTTTAAATCCAAGAAGGAGAATTGGTATACTGCAACGGACTTCGTTCCATCATTTACATTCCGAGTTACTCGCATCGACGTTAAAAACGCAATCGATGACGTTGAAGAGAAAGATAGAGAGAGAGATAAAGAAAAGGGGAGGCAGAAAAAGAGAAAGAGAGAGAGAGAGAAAGGGAGGAAGGAAGAGAGAGAAAAAGAAGTAAGAAAATGATTCGTGCAAAGAAAAAAAAAGGAAAAAGGAAAAAGGAAAAAAGAGATTGATTTATAACAATCGATTTATCTCCGAGGCGTTAAACGTTCGTAACAATAAAAGTAATTACAAAATATCTCAAATCAAATTGTCTCTACTTGGTTGCAAATCGAATAACAAAGAAGTTATCTAATATTAGCTTTACGACTTTCGACAATCATCTCTTTTGTTTTCTATAGAGAGAAGGATATATCAGTCGAGTAGGGAGCTAAATGGAATTACGAAGCGAATCGATGAAGCTAGGAAAGAAAAAGAAAGAAAGAGAGAGAGAGAGAGAGAGAGAGAGAGAGAGAGAAAGAGAGAAGAAGATAGAGACATATCCAAGTCAATTTCCAAGACTCGATCTACCGTAAAGATTTTTATTCTCACAGCTCACCACCATGAGAGGAGATAGAATCGTCCTCGATAAATCGAACATTGCGACGTAGTCTTGATCGAGAGATCGTCGGAAAAATTCAATAGCTTTAGATACCTATGACGAAACGAATTTTACAAAAGTAAACTTGTAGGTAATATCTTGCAGACTTTTCTGAAAACTTGTCGTCGTTTCTTTTCATCGTTGCAAAAAAAGACAAAAAAAGAAAAAAAAAAAGAAAGCAATAGATGAATAGATTGAGAGGGGGTCCGTATAAATCGGAAAATCGATCGACCAAATCCGTGTGGAATAGTTCGAGAAGCGATCTCGATAAACAAGACAATTTCACTGGTGGACGTCCCCAGGAATCCATAAATCTGCAAAGTCACTTGTCCGGGTGGTCGAAGGCCCGCGATTAGAAGAGAGTAGTTGAAGAGAAAGAGGAAAAAGGAGCACGATCGTTCGCCATCTTGGAAGGCCGTATGCCGTCAAACGATTGAATGTCTCCCCAAGCGGACATCGTCTCTAGGATCACCTTCGAGATCCTTTTTTCGAAAGTCGTCTCCTTTGACCTCTCTTCTCCTCTCATTCGTCTCTTCCTCCTTACTTCCTTCCTTTCCGTGTTGTGGGAATTGAAAGAGCCGGCGATTCGAAGACCTCGAAATTGGTGACAATTCTATTTTCTGTTTGGTGCCACTCTCTGCCCGATACGAGGATAAAAATCTTTACGGCAAATCGCCTTCGAAAAATACTATATCTTATCCCTCTTCTCTCTCTCTCTCTCTCTCTCTCTCTTTCTCTCTCTCTCTCTCTTTTCTTCTCCCTGTTTGAATGAGGTAGGTATCGAAAAACCGACCCTCCTCCCATCGATCGCAGATAAACTTCGATGAAGTTGCATTGGGAATCAATGAATCTTCTTTTTTTCTTTTCTCTTTATTTAAAATGAATTACAATATATAAAACTTATATAAACATATTTACTTGGTAAAAATAAGGTGACGAGAAATTAACAAATTTGAAACAATCCTTGTCATAATATTTGACATAAATGTTAATGCCCAATTATTTAGCGATTGGAATAAAATGGATACGACTTAATATTCTGTAGTTTGAATATAAAACGATTCGAAAAGGTAAAAGCACATTCGCCATTCGGTAACAGTAGTGTGATTGTCGCAGTGGTGATAGAGGGGAGAAATGGGTCGAGAGTAGGGAGGAAAGTAACGAAAAGGAAGAAAAGCAAGAGAGAGAAGGAGAGAGAGAGAGAGAGAGGAGAGAGGAGAAAGAGGGGTGAGAACGAGCGCCAAACATTATAATAAATCAGCGGTGCTCTGACGTGAATGTAAAATTGCCGGAACCGATCTGGTCGTGTATAACACGAACGTAGGAAGGGATGAATTCGACGACGAAGATCGAAAGAGAGAGAGAGAGAGAGGAGGGGAGGAAGAGTAAGGGGAAAAAGAGATAGAACGAGAAAGAGAACGAGAGAGAAGAGAGAAACGATGGTCCATTGTGAGAGTTATTTGTCATGCTGCCTACGAATCTATGGGACCCGATGATAGCACCAATGGAGCGACGATACACGTGGGGTCGTTCCTATTGGCCGATTATCAATGGTTATAGCCCGTACTAAGCACCATATGTAAAGAAACAAGGGATGCTACCCCTTCGAGGGTAAAACTCCTCTCTATTCGTTTCTCTGTTCTGATCTTATCGATTCTCTAACGGCAATTCCATTTAAAAGATCTATTTGCAAACCTGATATCGGAATTTTCTTAATATCGAAATCTTAAGATTTATATGTCTTCAAAAAATTATTAAGTTATTATTTTAAAAACTCTTTTTATTGTTTCATTTCACGAAGTAATATATAAGTTGATCGATATATATATATATATATATATATATATATATATATATATTCTTTTTCTAAACCGTTTTCTTTATTAGGAATTTCTTTAATAGTGAAATAAGTTAATATTTGCCTTTCGTTACTTGATAGAAAATTACAAACGTTATTTCAAGAATTTGAGCCTATACGTTTTATACGTTCAGCAAGAAGTAATATTATATCGGAAGAAAGAAGAAATTAATCTTTCGTTAGAGTCAAAAAAAAAGACAGAAAATACGAAATTAGTCTGGAGTCGAATATACATAATTTCGTTTTGTTTTTTTTAATTTTTTTCTTTTTTCTTATTCCAAATAAGCAAGTAAGAATAAAGAGTGGAGAGGGATAGAACAGAAAAAGCAAAGCCACCGTTGGCATATTACGCGGAGTCGTAATAATCGAATCACTCTAGAACCAGAGAGAAAGAGAGAGAAAGAGAGAGAAAGAGAGAGAAAGGGGGAGAGAGAAAGAAAGAAAGAGAAAGAGAGTTATCGACCCGCCAATTCGATTTCGAATTCACCGACGATATCCAATATCCAATCGGCCTGTTTGGTTTAAGTTTCGCCGGTTCTCTTTTGTTTATTATTTCTCGCGTCCCGGATTAATTCAGAACTCGTTTTGCACGTGCTTTTTTTCCAGTCGGACTCTTTGTCTCTCCAGTTTTTATTTCGCACAGAAAACGAAAATCTCGCCAAGTTTCGTTCGAACAAAATCCGTCGATAGTATAGAAAATTTATTTCGATCTCTTTATTCCTCGAAAACGTTCAAAAAAAAAAAAAAGAAAAAATACAAGTATATTTCATTCCATCGAAAAAAAAAATTATAATAAACACATACGTAAACGACGATCTTTTGAAATAACATGTTTGATAATTTTTTATTAGTATATTATATATAGTATATATATTAGTATATATAGTATATATAGATATAAATTAATATAAGAAAACAAATACTTCAATATAAATAATTATATACAAAAATCGTGGTATGATATCAAATTTATACGAACTCGATCATTAATACGACGAAATTCTCATATCCATAATTATTATCACGAATTATTCATTAATAGCCACAATTATCTCATATATATATATCCGGCGAACGTTAAATTCGTAGGAACGTGTCGTGTGGTAAGTATCGACGCGTTAGCATCTCGTTAACGAAATCACGCAGGTGTTTACGCCGTAGTTAACACTTCATCGAACTGGAATGATGTCGGAATAAAGTATGTAAACTCGAAAAGAAGAACCAGAGAGAAAGAGAAAGAGAAAGAGAGAGAGAGAGAGAGAGAGATGAAAGTCTCGGTTAATTGGCGAGACGTTCGAAAGTCGTACGTACCAGAAGAGAGAAGGCTTCGTCGGGCTACTTCGAGATCAAATTTACATGAAATCCCAATAAATACCATGAATTCCCAGTTGATTTAATTAAGCACAGATGCATGGCGCCGACGTGAACACAGCACGTTACTACCCAACAAGGAACAAATATTCATATAGATGGCGTGAAAACGTGCGAGCTTAACGACGACAAGCCGGCTTTCATCAGCATTTAAATTGATGACAGTTTAGGTCGACTTAATCGAAACACGACTACGAGGATAATCTTTTCTTTCTCTCACTTTATTTCTCTTATATAATATTCAACATTATGTCTATCTATCTCTTAGATCTGTGTCTAATTATACTTTAATATTCCATTATTAGTTTTACATTACTATGATGATTGTACTATATACTATACTATACTTAGTATTATTTATTTTGTTTTATTTTAATTTTATTTTTTTTAAATTTACAATTTTTTCTCTTTCAGTTTCTCTAGGTTGAATCGTTTTCTTCGAAATTGCATCATGTTTATCACCAAGACTTTCAATCAGCTGATACTCTCAGGTGTACGAGTTAGTTCGATATTAGAAAGTCCCTAATTGTAAATTATTTCACGAACGAGATCGTTGAATTGAACGTAGAAAATAGGTAAGGTCTACGAGTGAAGGAATTTACACAAGATATGTGAGGTGTGTAAACGTACGGGATGTTCTCCCTTTTGGATCTCTGTGGGAACGGGACTTGAAGACTTCATTATTTTTGCGAAGGGGAACTGCCCTTTCTTGTTAGGGGATTCCTTGCCCAAGGCGACGAGAAGCTGTCTTGTTAAAATTCTCCGAACTGCATATGAACAGAAGACTGTGACGTCCTTTTCTTTTTCTCTTTCTTCTTATATATATATATATATATAATCTTTTACAGTAATAAGATCAAAGATGTTCACTAAATCACGAAAAAGACTATATTTAAAAAAAATAACGGTTTAATCTTATATAAAAAATTGTCGCTCGAGTAATTTCAACATATTCTTTTTACGAATCAAAACGATAGAACAATTATTATTCGCAAGTTTATTATTATCATATTAAGAAATGAAATTATTAATAAATGAAGAAATTGTCCCGTAGAATCTCAATTCTGTCATTTTTGGTTGATAATTGTTCCCCAACATTTCTCTGTTTCATTCTATCCCCTCTCCTCCTATCGAAGCCCCTAACATTGTGACCCTTTACAAGCGTGACTAGAGTGCCGAGTGCCGATTATTCTCCCTTCTCCCAATACGTAGCCCATTTCGGACAAGGTAGGGTGACTGGTACTGGTAAACCAGCGTAACTTCGCTCCGATTGGCTCGACGTTTAGGGGATGTTTCGACGTACGATCTCCCACCGCCGGTTGGCCGGATTTAATTAATCGATCGCAACGCATTACCGGCCAACAAATGGAGGGCCCCGCGGTTAATGCTCTCGCAAATAATTTCGTTAATCATCAATCACGAAGAACAAAGAGCCGTCGACGATAATGTGAGGTCACGCATCGTTGACGTCAGCCAATCGTGTATCTACCTATGCGTAAATAAGTTATTTAACCGACATTTGTAATTTGTCCTCATAATTCAGCGAACAGGATGGAAATGTGAAAAATCGAATGAAACATCGTAAATAGTATCTAGATATGATCCTATTCCTTTAAAAAGAGACATCTAGATTCGATCTTGTTTCTCTTATCTCTTATTTCTCTCTCTCTCTCTCTCTCTCTCTCTCTCTCTCTCTCTCTCTCTCTCTCTCTCTCTCTCTCTCTCTGTCTGTCTCTTCCCGTCTCTATTCACGGTACATTGACTTTTTCCTGGGATTCAAATCGCGTACGTAACGACGTATCGAATGAGGGAAAAAGAAGAGTAAAAGAGAAGGGGAGGGTTGGAACGAGGGAAAGTCCTTTTCGTGGATTTTCTCCGGTAGGATAACTCGTAGCAGTACCGGTTCGCCATGACAGGAAGCCGGATCGCGTTTCCGGTGAGGAAAGAGAGAGAGAGAGAGAGAGAGAGAGAGTAAAAGAAAAAGAGATAGAGAAAAAGAGAGAGAAAGAGAAAGAGAGGTAAAGAGAGAAAGAAAAGAAGAGAGAGATAGAGTTAAAGGATGGTTTCATAAGTTATCGATTGAAAGGGAGGCGCAGTGGGAGGCACCTCGCAGTCGTCATGGCGACCGAACCTGCGCCCTGCGACTTGGACGTTTACCTTAATGCCTGGGAATTACGGGACGTGATTTTCGTCCTGGTTTTCTCCTCTCGTCGAGGAGCGCTTTAGCGATAATGTAATTTTATCTCCCCCTCGATATCCAAGTCCTCCTCCTCCTCTTTCTCTCTCTTTCTTTCTCTTTCTCTCTCTTTCTCTCTCTTTCTCTCTCTGTCTCTTTCTCACTCTCTCAGTTTCTCTCTCTCTCTTTCCTTCTCTCTCTTCTTTCTCTATCTTCTTTACCTTCGATTCATCTTCCTCCCTTTCTCATTCTCTTCATTCTCTTTTTCTTTCTCGCAATCGTCGGATATATTCTATCTTTGTCTCATTGCTCCTACACTTTGGCAAACAATGTTTTACTTCATTGGCCGCTTGACGAATTAATTGAATTCCGAATTAATCGCGAGGAAAGCCATATGAAAGTGGATCAGAGGAACGTTCTTGTCTTTTTTTTAAGATCACGAATTGAAATGTAGACACAAGGAGAGGATAAAAGAGTTTTCTATTTGATAAGATTCGATATTAATATCTAAGAATAATAATCTCTAAACTTTTCTTTAGAAATTATTTGTGAAATAATTATATGGCTGATTTGATCAAGTTTTTTTTATAATTTCATCTCTCGAACGAAACAATTCGATTTATATATAGATACTATAACATTTTTATAAAATATTTATTGTAAATATTTTGACAAAATATTTTTTTTTCGTCGAATAAACATCATGTTTAATACGGAAAAGAAGGATGAAGTGATTGTCGAAGATTGAAGCAGGAAAACTCATCCCCAAAGCACCAAACGCTCGACTCCCATGGCATTCCCTCAGGAGCTGTAGCAACGCGCGAGCACGCATTAGCTAACTGCGCTCTGATTCGTTGGTCGGATCGATCGAAAAAGCGAGGAAACTTTAGCTGAATTACTGAGCTGAGTTCCCTGAGCTTTTCTTCCCCTCTCTCTCTCTCTCTCTCTCTCTCTCTCTCTCTCTCTCTCACTCTCTCTCTTTAGAACTCGGGCTTTTTTGATCATCAAGCAGCTAATTTTATCGTTCTTGTATTCAATATTTTAAATACAATTTGTTAATCTCTGTTAAATTAATCATTAGATAAACGTATGAAACAAATGAATAATTATAAAATTAGATTATTATAATAAGTTATACCTATATATTTATTCCTTCATTCATTGATTATATAATTTATTAATTCAAATTCATTTCAATTACTCAATCACAGATTTTTATACTCTTAAAAAAGATATTATTTACTTATTCTAGTCTAATACATAATAGTGTTATTTTTTAACGATTTCTCACTTCTCCATAAAAAAGGGGGTATTTATCTTAATATCATTCTGGGTTAACAGGTTCTCGTTTTATTCATCTCGAGACGCACTTCGTCTTCTTAATATCAAACTAGCAAATCCTCATCCTCTGTCGTTTCGCAAGGCGGAGCTTGCAAGCTCACCAAGAAGAAAGAGATACGGTTACTATGGCGTTATGTAAATCGTCGGATTACTCGTCCGGGCAAATTGGAAATCGGGTGCGAGACTCCGATCCACCCTTCCTCTTTCGTCTTGCCAATCCTCCCTCTCTCACCCTCTTCTTCTTTGTTGGTGTAACATAACACACATACACACATACATATACACAATGTACACTCGCTTCTATTGTAAAAGAGACGCTCGTCGGCCTTCGAGGAGGGTGGAAAGCGACGAAATGGTGGGGTGGCAACCAACGGAGTTACGAGGGTTGATATAAACGATTTACCACCACCATCACACCACCAACATCGTCGCTAACACGATTACGAGCTAGCAGCGATGGCGTCACGATCGCGAGCGAGGAAAATTGTCCCATGTGCCACGTTAGGAACATTAGCTAAACGGCGTCTCTGATTGGCTCACTTTCGCCTCGAGACCTCGATGATCTCCAAGAAACGAGAAGGTACTGTGAAAAAAGACTAAATGGAATGAGCTCGACAGGGAACGATAAAGCACGAGTTCAATGTTGTTGCTGCTATTGTCTATGTGATAGATACATACGTTTATAAACTTTTCGATTCTAGACACGTTTAAGTTTGAGACTATTTCGAAATTTCTACGAAAAAATTTAGAACACGGTCAATTGTTACATAAAAATTAGAATGATATTTTATTGGTAACAAAAAATGTTCGTTTCTTTGTATTTAAATAATTGGTATTTTTTTTCTTTTTTTTTTATAGTCGGAGGGTTGAGAAGGAAACTTGAACCGTCCACTTAATTGCTAAAATTAGTGACAACAAAAATGACCGCAGCGCCACATGTGGTTGCATTTAGGCCTTACCATATAGGTATAGCTCCGGTTTCATTGGTTTTTCTACGAAAAGACATAAATCGCGGAGGCTGCGTTATTCTTTTTCTTTATTCAAGGGCGTGGCGTCAGTTTGGGTGGTTGCACGAGTTATGACGCAATACGCATCTTTCCATATTTCTGTTAACATTTAAAAAATAAAAAAATGTTAGAACTATTACAATTTATATGCTAAGTATTCCTTTAGTTAAATTCATAAACATCAACGTATTAAACTAGATACGATGGTATAGAAAATATAATTTTTTTTATAAAAATGATATAATAAAATTTATTTGTTTAATTTATCATACTAACATTTGATTGATT